>NC_142463.1:13245039-13396554 GCF_049115385.1 Moschus berezovskii
CTGGAGTTTGTGCTCTGCAACAAGAGAAGTCACTGCAACGAGAAGCTCACATACGGCAAATAGAGAGAAGCCCACGCTCACTGCTGGAGAAGGAAATGGCAACCCACTCCAGTGTTCTTGCCTGGAGAATCCCAGGGACGGCGGAGCCTGGTGGGCTTCCGTCTATGGGGTCACACAGAGTCGGACATGACTGAAGTGACTTAGCAGCAGCAGCAGCAGCATGCTCACTGCAACTAGAGAAAGTTGGCAAGGAGCAGTGAAGACCCAGTGCAGCCAAAATTAATAAACAAACTTTTTTAATAAAAAAAATAGCTTTCCTCTAGGTTAGTAGAATCCTGCACCTTTAGATGATAAATGAACCATTGAGGAAATCTATTCGACCCCTTCATTTGAGGGATGAAGAAACAGAGGCTCAGATGAGTGGGCCAGGGAATTTCAGTAGATGGAAATGCAAGACAGAAGACATTTTAGCTAGAAGGACCTGAGAAAAATATCCCCAGTCACCTACAAGTAAAAAATACTTCTCAGTCTTTGCTCTCAGTAAAGAGTTCTCATTATGGGGATCATCGCACCCCCACCCCACACAGCAATTTATGACACTCAAAGTGCTTTCAAATACATTGTTTGATCCTAATAACAGTTTTAATGGAGTTATTACTTCTTTTACCTAAGAGGACATTTTAGTGAAATGACTTGCCTAAGGTCACACAGCTACTAGTACAAAGGAGAACTGGGGCTTGAACCCAGGACTTTTGATTTCAAGTTTTTGATGTGAAGATTTCAAACAACACTTTTGATTTGTGTTCTTTGTCCCAAAACTACCTCTCCCAACTCATCTCCATGGAAACAAGTTTCCTGTACTATCCTTTGGCCTGTAGCTGTTGGAGAAATGTGCTTTGAAGCAGGTTTTATCTTTCTTATGTAACTCTAAAACTTTCCATCAGATTGTTCCTATCCTGCTTTTAAAAGTCTCTAAAAGGCTGGATATGTGAGACTTTCCAAGGTGTCAGCTAGGAACAGAAGGCTATGATTTGGCCTGGACAGCATCAATACCTTGCCCCTGAGACTGAATTCTAATCTACCACAATGTGTCTTTTCCTGAAAAATTGGGAAAAGTTTGCTCTTGCTCGGGGGACAGGGCGGGGAGGGGAGCGATGCGTGCATCAGCGTGAAGTCACAACACAATGTTCATTTTCAACAGAAAAGAAACATGGAACCATTTGACCTACTTCCACATCTGACTCATCCTTTCCCCCAAAGGATAAAGGAACAAGGTTACAAACTAAAGCGCTCTACTCTGGTTGGCTCCCTCAACTTTTGCAACAAGAGGTATCATGGTCTTGAAACAAAAAGAATCCAGCTATCATTGGCTGGAGTGGCTCTTGGTGCAAAACAGCACTGATGGTCCTGAGAAAACCACACACTCATCTTCTGGAGTTTTTGGATTAGGATCAAAGAGGCATTTAACACTGCACTAACCCCCACACTGAGCAGGGGAAAGCTGCAGGAACCAGGCCAGATTGCTGGCCCTCCTTCCTCTCCTGAGAGGAGCTCTGGTCCTAACTGGTCCATGTTGGTTTTGACAACTTTATCATGCTGCATTTGATCATTACATAAAGCTAAGGTGATTCTCTCCTACTTTGCCTCTCTAAAGAACTTTGAAAACAACAAAGTGTTTCCCAGAGGATCTCAAAGCAAAATCAATCATGACCACAAATCATTATTCTCTAGAAAGTTCCCTAGTATTAAAAGTTCCTTTTAGTATTCAAATGTGCAATTACATTTTGTTTCCCCCACCACCCCACCCTCCCCCACACAGCGAGGCTGATCTAATCAGCAGCACCCCAACCTACCTGATCATGAGTGATTTCCATTCACACACACACCCAGAGTCTTGCTTAAATATGACATGAGTCATCATTTTGCATTCATTATCAGGCATCTTCAGTGATCCCAAGAGAAGCTGGTTCTGAGAGTCCTGAAGGCGAAAAGTCTGGGTATGCTGATGACAAGTGAGAACCCAGCAGAACTTCCCAGATGAGCAGCTGGGCATTAGCCCAGGGAGCTGGTCCCCCGACTTTGCCTCTGTGTGGCCTTGGGTATTCACAAGCTCGGCTGCCAGGAACATGTGCCAATCTCTGCCACCCTGGTGGCATGGAAGATGAAGAAGACATTGAGCCAGATGACTTCATGAATCTCTGCCACCCTGGCTGCACTGTTCTTCTCTGCAGCATCGTAATCATAGGAGTGGGTGGGCCCTGGAGCTTGCTCCTATTTGAGGGGAAGACTCTTAGCTGTGTGTCCTCCCCCTCTCCTTTCTTCCCCCACTTCTCTCTAACTCCCACGAGCCAGGGCTCAGGCAGTGACACCCACCCAGATGCTTTTCCCCAGAGAAGACAGGCAAGGGCCCAGTGGCCCACAAGGACACCTTGGGGTGTGCAGCATCTCCCCTGCATCAGGGAAGAGCAGCCCTGGTGAGGACAAGTCTTGACAGAAAAGAGGAGGCATTCAGGTGGCAGATGCAGTACCTCCTTCAGCACCAAATGGCACCGGCAGGCACAGGGCTCAAACTCCAGACACTGCTGGTAACCAAGCCAAGCTCTTCAGGCCATGACAAACCCTCCCAATGTTCAGTGAGATCACCAACTAAAGCTGCCAATGGAACTATCCAGGGAGCCCAGCCTGAGACATGGGGGTCCAAGGTGGGGAGCCCTGGCTCTGTACACCCTTGCAATATTTCCCTTGATACCTTGGAAGAAAGATAGGGCTGCCTGGAGGAAGAAATGGCACCCCACTCCAGTATTCTTGCCTGAAGAATCCCCAGGAACAGAGGAACATGGTGGGCTACAGTCCACGGGGTCACAAAGAGTCAGACATGACTGAAGCGACTTAACGTGCATGCACTTTAGATTTAGGTTTACCCTTTTAGATTTACCCTAATCCAGTAGGACTTCATCTTAAAATTCAATCGGCAAAGACTTATTTCCAAATAAGGCCACATTTCTGAGACTGGAGGTAAACAGGAACTTTGGAGCAACACTATCCAATCCACTACAGTTAACCCGGGAGTTGGTGATGGACAGGGAGGCCTGGCGTGCTGAGATTCATGGGGTCACAAAGAGTCGGACACGGCTGAGCGACTAAACTGAACAGAACTGAACAGCTAACCCAGCTTGAGACACCTACACCAACTCCTGGTCTCTAAGCTTCACGCACCATATGCAGCGCTTTTGGAGCAAGAGTCCTAGGGCACATCTGGGGTACAGCAACACAATGATCCCAATAAACTTGAAACTAAGAACATTCCCAGCAAACTGACCATACTGTCTCTGGAATAACATCACCATTTCAAAACATTTTTGCACTCATCTTCTCATTGGATCTTCCCAACATCCCAGCGAGGTAGGCAGAGCAAGTATTCATCTCAAAATACAGAAGAAACTGAAGCTCACAAAGGTGAAGTAACATGCCCCAGGCTACCTTGATGGTTAGAAACAGAACTGGGTTAGGATCAGGGTCTCCTCATGCTCAGTGGGACATACGCTCCACCATCCCAGCCAGCTCACTGTCATACAAGGAGATAGCATCAAATAAAAATGTGTCACCATGAACCTCGGTTCTCAATGTCCAGGCTACACCTTTGGTGCTAATTTTATGCTTGCTAAATGTAGTAACTTCAGTACTAAATTCATTTAGATGATAGACACTGGAGAGACAAGAATTAATAAAATAAGGCCTCTGTTCTCAAGGAGTTTCCAGTTTGGAGAGGAAGACCAAAACTCTTGAACAAGCACACAAAGTAAAAGCATGCTGAAGAGGTCAAGTGGGGAACAAAGGAGGGAGTGGTCAGTGCCACCAGTAAAGGGCAATTAGAAAAGGCTTCAAGGAACAGAAAGCATCTGGAGAAAGTCTTTTCACAAAGATATTGGTAGCTCTGGATCAGAAAAAATTGTTATAAAGAAGAGTATTCAGACAATTGCAAACATGGATATGAACTATTAGTCAGTTGTTATCAATGTTAAACATCCAGAATGTGATTGTTATATCATGGGGATGTTTTAAAAAAATCCAAGATATTTTTTACTGAAGTCAAAGGAGTATCTTTTAGGAGTAAAAAAAGGAGTACTGGTGTCTATACTTTACTTTCAAATGGTTAAGCAAATAATAATAACAAAAAGAGTGGGTGTGCATAAAAAGGCATGCACATAACGCAGAGAGAGAGAACAGCAGAAAAAGAAGGAAGTAAATGCAGCAAAATGCTAATAATTAGTGAAGCCAGATGAAGGATATTGGAAGATATACTGTTATCGCAATTTTCCCATGCACTTGACTTTTTTCTAAATGAATAGCTAAAAAAGATAAGGACTGAGTATGAACAGGAATGAATCATTTAAGAAATAAATAGACTGAAAATTATTATATTAAGATGTAATTAAATACCCTTGCAGTTCAGCAAGAAAAGAAGAAGAGGCTGCGAGAGCACCTAGGTGGCAGTTACTGGGAGAAATGAAACTATTTCATCTAAAATAAAAAAATTATTTGTAGTTTGACCTGTAGGCTGGAAGGGAGAGAAGGGGGAAAGGAGTGATGGGGAGAGTCCAGAAGCCTAGCCAGTCTGGATGTGTGCTGTGTGGGCATGGCTGGCCACTGGAGACCTGGAGCACAAGAGACAGTTAGCAAGAAGCAGAACAGCCGAACCTGCCAGCCACAAGAAAGAGCTTCGAGCCCGTCTGAGAGCCAAGAGGGAGTCACTGAAGGGTGTCAGACAGGAGACTGAGCTTTCCCATGTGTGCAGGGCAGCAGCCGTGTGGAGCGTGAGTTGGAGCAGAGTAGAAGCCATTTGTGAGCTGTGTTACAAGTTATTTATCACAGATAATAGGTGAAGACCAGAAAGGATTTACTTACTTTAATAAGTTACAGTAGATTCAAGGTTACCATGCTCACTCAATTACATTCTAATTGCTTTATTGTACATCAGGTTTTTATGCCTAAAACAGGAAGTGTGCCCAGCATATAGCATCCCCCGTCCTGTGCATCACAGTCAAGAAAAGGTTAAGAGTCCCTGGACTATATGACAGATGTAGAGAACAAACTCCTCCAAGGGGGAGTGGAGGGTGGGATGAGTTGGGAAATTGAGACTGACATATACACACTACTATGTATAAAATAGATAACTAATGAGAACGTACTATACAGCACAGAAAACTCTACTCAATACTCACGGTGACCTAAATGAGAAGGAAATCTTAAAAAAAAAAAAAAAAAGTGGATATTCCACTCCTGGGCATATATCCGGAGAAAAACATGATCCAAAAGGACATATGCACCCCAGTGTTCATTGCAGCACTGTTTACAATAGCCAAGACATGGAAGCAACCTAAAGGTCCATCAACAGAGAAATGGATAAGGAAGATGTGGTACATATTTACAGAGGAATTGAAAAGAATGAAACGATGCTGTTTGCAGCAACATGGATGGTCCTAGAGACTGTCATACTGAGTGAAGGAAGTCAGACGGGGAAGGAGAAATATTCCTTAGCACCGCTTGTATGTAGAATCTAAAAAGAAATGATACAAATGAACCTGCTTAGAAAATAGAAGGAGACTCGCAGACTTAGAAAATGAACTTATGGTTGCCAAGGGGGAAGGGATAGTTAGGGAGTTTGGGATGGACATGAACACACTGCTGTATTTAAAGTGGATAACCAGCATGGACCTATGTACAGCACATGGAACTCTGTTCAATGTTATGTGGCAGCCTGAATGGGAGGGGATTTGGGGGAGAATGGAGACATGCATATGTCTGCTTGAGTCCCTTCACTGTTCATCTGAATCTCTCACAACATTGTTAATTGGCTATACTCCAATGCAAAATAGAAACCTTTTTAAAAATGAAAAAGAGTGGATACATGTATATATATGACTGATTCACTTTATTGTACAGCAGAAACTTACACAACATTGCAAAGCAACTATACTTCAGGAAAAATTTTTTTTAAAAAAGAGTCACTGGACTATATGGATGAAAAACAGAGAGCATGATCTTCTGAAGCAAAAATCCAGGAAAAAATGATATGAATTGAAGACTGATGGTTTTCATATTTTGGCCATTGATTGCTTCATAAACAGTAAGCAAAACCGATAAACATGCTCTGGTTGAATCTGGGATGAGAAGTCCCTAGACTTGCTTGATACCCTCTTCCAATCCAACCTCAGAAATGCCTGAAAGGACTCAAGTAAAACAATTTGAAAGCTCCTGGTCTAGACTGTTCAGGAGAGAGTAGTAATCAGAGTCTAGAGAGGAACGCAGAAAATTAGGAACCAGGCTTCAGATGAGTGCAAATAATCAAAAATTTTATTAATAGATTAGTTGCTAGTGTTCTAGGTTTCTGGTTTGAGGGCCTGGGAGGAAGATGATAGAGGCAGGCTTCAGAGAAAAATGACATCTTCCACGGCTGAGTGCAAGTGCATGTAGGCACTTTCCAAGGAGATAAGGGGGCAGAGGGCAGAGGAAGCTCAGGAGAGTCTCAGCGGGACAAACACATCAAGAGTTCATCAGTAACCGGGGGTAACTGAAGTCTAAGGAAAAGAGGAAAAGTCTGGGGAAAAAAAAGAAATGATAAGAGAAAGGGAAAGAGACTAGGATAAAAACGTGACAATACCAACATTTAATAGTTGGTCACAGAGGCATCCCTGGAGGCTCAGACGGTAAAGAATCTGCCTGCAATGCGGGAGATGCAGGTTCTGATTCCTGGGTCAGGAAGATCTCCTGGAGAAGGGAATGGCAACCCATTCCAGTATTCTTGCCCGGAGAATTCCATGGACTGAGGAGCCTGGCAGGCTACAGTCTGTGGGGTCTCAAAGAGTCAGACATGACTGAGTGGTCAGATTTATTTTTATTAGAACAAAGGCAGGAAAATAAGCAGGTTTATGATGTCTTAGGAGCAAAGGAGAAGAGAGAGAAGAAGGGGTCATGGCCACACATTCTCTGTGTCCCCAAGACACCAATGTTATACTCTCAACATAAGAACCATCACAAGGAATTATGTGAAGAGAGCTGAAAATCTGTTTCTTCATTTCCACTGACTTCAAGGCTAGGGATTTTCTCATTTATAAATATACCCTGTGCTTAACAGAGGCCCTGGAACATAAGAGCTTTATAAATATTTGTTGAATGAGTGAACTAATTAATGAATCTTTGAGAACTATTTGGAGAAAGCATTACAATAGCATTAAGAGCTGAGCAGAACTTAAGGGAGAGGATCAGGGTAAACTTGAGGACCATCTGGAAGGTTCCCCAAGGGAAGATACAAACCAAACTGTGTGTTGGCTTCTGGAAGACCTAGCAGCCTGGTCATGTTCCACACAGGGCAAGACTGAAGATAAGCAATAGAAACAAGTGAAAGCCAGCCCAAGTGGGTGTCATGGCCCAGGAGCACAGGTGGACAAAACTTTGTGGAAGACAACCAAAGAGGAAAGGGAAATTAGAGGATGTGCTTAAGGAAATCTAAGGTAATAAAAGCAGAAATTCTGGGTTTGGGTTCTCACCGCATTATTGAAACTACATTTGAGAAGCGAGGCAGAGAGACCTGGAGGGAATAATGCCACAGCAGCAGCAGACTGCCTTTCCCTTATAAACCGGGCTCTCTCTCACTCTCCCTGACCCTACAAACAAAATGGAGACTCCAGTGAGGTTTCCTTCTTTCCAGCAACCAAAAGGAGCAGGAGAATTTAGGACAGTGGAGGCATGAAGCTTCCTGAGGGAAAGCAGGTACAGAGCCTGGAAGCTCAAGAGTAGGGGCACACACTACTGAGCAGAAGTTTGTTTGCTCCTCAAACAGGAAGCCATGTATTTCCCTTTTATATCATGATAACTAGAAAATAACAGAAATTCACACTCTGCAATTAACTGGGCTGAACCTGTGCATAATCTGAAAGGTAAGAGTAGTGTTAAGGCGTTCTCCTGCTTGGGAAGATAAGGGACTTTCATTTCTGCCAATAAATAATCAGTTGACCAAGAACACTGCTCAGCAGTTTTTTACCTCTGCCCTGCAACTCAATCAAGAGGCTGGAATGGAGGGAGGGAGAAACTAAAATTATTTTCTTATTATTTCTTCTGTGGTAGAGATGATGTTGACACTGCGAACTATTCTTTTGGCCACACGTCCTCAGAGCCTTCTGGGCATCGTGTGTTGAAAGTTGTCCTTTCCAACACAACTTCCAAATGGTCTCAGCAGGAATTGGAGCATTCTGATCACACATTTCTTGGCTTCTCTTCAGTGTTTTATCATTTTGCTTGGTTTTAGAAAGAGTTTTTCTACCCATTGGACGAGTAAGACAAAACTCTGATCTAAATGAGAACTCATAAAGGAAAGTGACCTCACGGTTACTGAAGAATGGAAGGGTGCAGAACTTCCTCAAAGGGGGCCAAAAGAAGGAAAATGAGATATGGAGAGAGGGGGTGAGGGAGGGTCTGGGAGGATGCTAAGGTCTAATGCTAATGCTGACGTTAATGTTAATGCTAAGATCTTAATCTCTAGGAAAAGGAATGTTTTGATCTTCCCTTTTGGTTCAACTGTTCAGTTCAGTTCAGTTCAGTCGCTCAGTCGTGTCCGACTCTCCGCGACCCCATGAATCACAGCACGCCAGGCCTCCCTGTCCATCACCAACTCCCGGAGTTCACTCAAACTCATGTCCATTGAGTCGGTGATGCCATCCAGCCATCTCATTCTCTGTCGTCCCCTTCTCCTCCCGCCCCCAACCTTTCCCATCATCAGAGTCTTTTCCAGTGAGTCAACTCGTCGCATGAGGTGGCCAAAGTATTGGAGTTTCAGCTTTAGCATCAGTCCCTCCAATGAACTTCCCACTTTTTCTTCAAGGAATTGTTATTATTTTTAAGTAGTGGAGAATAAAAATTATTTTATGATAAAAAAATCAAATTAAAAAGATCTAAATATACTAAGGTGAGAATTTTTTATTGCTTTTTAAAAAAGTTTTAGATGTGTACTAAAATATATATAACATAAATTTTACCATTTTAACCACTGTTAAGAATCTGCCTACAATGCGGGAGACCTGGGTTCAATCCCCAGGTTGGGAAGATCCCCTGGAGAAGGGAATGGCTACCCACTCCAGTATTCTGGCCTAGAGAATTCCAGGGACTATATAGTCCATAGGGTCACAAAGAGTCAGACACGACTAAGCAACTTTCACTTTTCAAGGACAATTCAGTGGCACTAAATACATTCACAGTGTTGCACAACCATTACCACTATCTGTTTCCAGAAATTTTTCATCATCTAATACAGAAACTCTACACCCCTTAGACAATAACTCCCCACTCCCCTCTTCCTGCCCCGGAAAACTCTATTCTACTTTCTGTCTCTATGATTTTGCCTATTCTAAGTTCCTCATAGTAGAACTCTACAATGTTTGTCCTTTTGTATCTGACTTATTTCACTTAGCATAACATTTTCAAGGAGTATCCATGGGGTAGCATGTGTCAGAATGCCATTTTTTTAAGTTGAATAATGTTACATTATATGTCTAGGCCACTCATACCATCTGTTGGGGTTTATTGCCTTCAAATTTCCTTATTAAAATTTTATTTTAAACATTTAGGGGGAGGTAGCTCAGTGGTTTTCTTTTTTATTGAAGTATAGTTTATAATGTACCATCTGTTGATGGATATTTGGGTTGTTTTTACTTTTTTGCCACTATGAATAATGCTGCCATGAACACTGGTGTGCAAGTGTCTATTTGAGAACTTACTTTCAATTTGGGGGATATGTACCTAGAAGTGGAATCGCTAGATCATAGAGTAATTCTGTATTTAACTTTTTGATGAACCTCCACATTGTTTTCTGTAGCAGCTATACCATTTTATATTCCCACCAGCAATGCACCAGAATCCAATTTCTCCGCATCCTTGTCAACTTTGTTCTTTATTACTATTATAGTTTAAAGAAGTTATTTATTCATTTATTTGGTTTTGCCTGGGCTCAGTTGTGGCGCTTGGACCCTTCAGTCTTCATTGTAGCATGTGGACTCTTGGTTGCAGTACGTGGGATCTAGTCCCCTGGCCAGGGATGGAACCTGGGCCACCTGCAGTGGGAGTGCAGAGTCTCACCCCTTGGACCACCAGGGATGTCCCTTCACTGTGGTTTTGGTTTGCGTTTCTCCAATGGTTAATGATGCTGAGCATCTTCTCATGTGTTTGTGGTCTATTTGTATATCTTGTTTGGAGAAATATCTATTCAGGTTCTTTGTCCATTTTTGAATTGGATTTTTTTTATTGTTTAGTTGTGGGAGTTCTTAATGGATTCTGAATTTTTATTCTCTGTCATATATATGATTTTCACATGTTTTCTCTTACTCTGTGTTGTCTTTTACTCTCTTGACAGTGTCTTTTAACAGACAAAAGTTTTGAACCTTGATGAAGTCCAGTTCATCTAATTTTCTTTCATTGCTATGCTTTTCGGAGAAGGCAATGGCACCCCACTGCAGTACTCCTGCCTGCAAAATCCCATGGGTGGAGGAGCCTGGTAGGCTGCAGTTCATGGGGTCGCGAAGAGTTGGACGCAACTGAGCAACTTCACTTTCACGCATTGGAGAAGGAAATGGCAACCCACTCCAGTGTTCTTGCCTGGAGAATCCCAGGGACGGGGGAGCCTGGTGGGCTGCGGTCTATGGGGTCGCACAGATTTGGACACGACCGAGGTGACTTAGCAGCAGCAGCAGCTATGCTTTTATATCTGAATTATCGCCAAATCCATTGTGATACAGGTATTCCCCTGTGTTTTCTCCAAAAGATTCTATAGTTTTAGGCCTCATGTTTAGGTCTTTAAGCCATTTTGAATTAATTTCGTACATGGCATAAGATAAGCATATAATCTCATTCTTTTGCACAGATATTCAGTTTTCCCAAAACCATTTGTTGAAAAGACTTTCCTTTCCCCACTGGATGGTCTTGGCATCCATGTAGAAAGTATTACATGTTTTTTTATATATATAAGATTTATAGATTTCTCTTGTACATTCATAGATTTCAATGTACTCTGTGGGTAAATGTGAAAATAAAATAGCAACACCATACTTTTCTATAAAGGGCAGCCAGGACAGTTGTAATATAACCCTGTATTTATACAGTGAGGCAGTTTTCTGTCAGTTACACAATTCTTGAGTTTGGGAGTTATATATATGGGTTTGAATCCTAGCTCCATAATTTATACTTTATAAGTATAAATTATAAGGTGTATAACCTTGGGCAAGTCATTTAATTTTTCTCAGCTTCCTCATCTGTAAAATGGGATTATATTAATGGCTAGTTAGGATTGTTATGAGGATTCAAGGACATAATTCATGTAAAGCACTTAGCACATTTCCTGACACAGAGTAACTGCTTGATGCATGATAACTATTGCAATCATATTGTCATCATTAACAACATACATGGAGTGGTTTATAGCCATTATTTCCTGTGGTTCCCACCTTAACCCTGTGAAACAAGCATGATACTAACAATAGTTTCATTATAGAGACATGTTAGGTTCAGAGTGTATTTTACCGGACTAATGCCACATGGTAAGGAAGTGGCAGAATAAGAGCTTTTCCACAACCCATAAATGGGATATCAGCAACAAAGCAACTTTTACACAGAGATCTGGTCCTTGGGCTAATGTTCCTTTTATTAAGAATTTCTGTCTTCATACAGCCTAAAAAAATGGCTTATGTTCCCTACCTTGGACAAAGAAAGAAACAATGGCAAGGAGGGTAAGAGTCCTGTGCAGGGCAGACCCAAAAATAAGGCGAAATTTTTCAAGAATCAGGAACAGATTCAGCACTACCAGAGTCTCATCAGAATATTTCTTCAGTAATTATAAAAGCCTTAAATGTGAAATAGCAAATTCATGCACACCACCTCCTGGCCAGATAGATGGTGTAAAGCGCTGTAGACGTGAATTGCTACAAGTACAGGGAGCTCATGCTTTCACTTCAGGCTTTGGAAAAAGAAGCAGCTGAGCTGAAACTGATGTAAGGATGGCTGCTTAAATTCACATAGGAGACAGTTACAGTCTCTCAAAAGAAAATCATTAGGTACTTATCATGGATGGGATGTGTTAGGAGATGTGCAGATGTAAAATTAGTAATCTTTGAGAAGCTTCAAGACAGAAGGAAAAGTAGGAAACAAGGAAGAACTACAGTTTAAACCATCATGTACTGAGTGCCTTAAGAGTGCTTTGTGAAATTTCTATAATGCTGCTCCTATCAGCAAAGGCAAGATCCCTAAGTTTGTCCAAAACAACGTGTCTTTGGTTAGTCTCCAACAAAAACCTGTCTGATGGATTTAGTCTCGCTTGATATGCAAAACCTCTTCCATATCTTCCAGCACTAAAGGGAAACACAGGCTTCCTGATGTAATAATGGGATGGATGGTGAGGCTATAAATCTATTCGGATTTACGATCTGGCTCTCTCCCTTACCTCCATCTGTGCCAAACCATCCGGGGACGTACCTGATTAATCATCTGTGGATAAAGTACATTACTGCAAGGTGCATGTTCTCACTGACGTGCTTTCGACAAGACCCTGGGCGCTTGGTGCAGAGGCTTTCAGGAAAGAAGCTGCTCAGAGGGCATCAAATATTTGGCCTTTCCTGTACCTCACTACTCCCTAAATCTGGAATGGAATGGAATGCCCTCAGGATCAGGGAGGAAAGAAAAGGTAGGCAGGCTTGGAGTCTAAACCTCAGTGTGAGGCTGGGCAGCTGTCAAGAAAGCTACCTGAACAGGTGACTCTGGGTGGGATGGCCTAAGGGACTCTATCCAGCCATAGGAAGTGGCGAGAGGTAGTGGGAAGGGGCAGGCTTTGGAGAAAGATGGGTTTAAATTCTGGTTCTTTAGTGGGTGTGAGTTTCAGATTCCTTTTCTTAAAATGGAGAGAACCCTGTCCTGCAGAGAGGTTGTGGGAATGAGCGGGCTTCTAAAATGATTTCTAACGAATCTGCCTCTTGGTGTTCACGTCCTCTATATCTTCCCCTGAGTGTACGCTGTACCTAAGTGACAAATAGAATAGCCCAAAAGCGATGGGATGTTGCTTCCAAGATTAGGAGGCTGGGGCTTCCATTTTGCCCCACTCTCTCTCTGCCTCTGCTTGAACTGCTCTATGGAGTTGTCCGCACAGCCAGGAACAGGGCAGCCTCCAGCCCACAGTCAGCATGGAGCTGACGCTCTCAGTCCAACAGCCCCCAAGGAGCTGAATCTTGCCAACAACCCTGTAAAGGAGATTGGGAGCAGATCCTTCCCCAAGTCAAGCCTGAATCTGACTGCAGCTTGACCAGCATCTTGACCGCAGTTTTTCAGGGGGCCCAGCTGAGCCACATGCAGGTTCCCAACTCACAGAGACTGTGAAATAGCAAGTCATCATTGTTCTCAACCACAGAGTTCGGGCACAGTTTGTTATGCAGCAATAGGTAAGAAGTACCACGGTATCGTCTCTACTATCATTAGCAGAGATGGACTCCTTGCCTTCCAATCCATTTATAGGAGAGATGGTGGCATGAAGATTAGAGGACAGAGGGAAGGAAGGAGATGACATTTTCTAGGAAATTATGAACTAAGCAGAAACTAAAAAGAGAAATAGAGCCAAATGCCAACTATTTTGTGACATGTGATCATCTCCAGAGTCCCAAAATATTTCATTTGTGCTGTGATTATAGCCCCAGCACAGCGGGCTGTACGTTGTAAAGTTGCACCCTTCTCCCTGTATCCTGTCCTCAAAGATAGGGGCCATGCTTTCATTTCTTTGATTCATCATCACGCCGAACACCATACTTTGCAAATAATGAAAATGAAACTAGCCCACAATTGTTCTTCTTCCTATTTTTTAAAAAATTATTCTGGTAAGGTTTTTCTTTCCATTCTTTTCCTATTAAAATCCTCCTCACCTTTCAAAATCCATCTCATATAAGTCGGAAAGAGAAAAACAAATACCATATGATATCGCTTATATGTAGAATGTAAAATATGGCACAAACTAATATATCTACAAAATAGAAACAGATTCACAGTCATAGAAAACAAACTTGTGGCTGCCAAGAGGGAGGGGAAGAGAGGAGGGATGGATTGGAGTTTAGGGTTAGTAGATGCAAAGTATTATATATAGGATGAATAATAAACAAGGGCATCTGTGCAGCACAGGGAACTATATTCAATCTCCTGGGATAAACCATAATAGAAAAGGATACAAAAAGGAATGTAAATATCCGTATAACTGAGTCACTTCACTATACAGCTGAAATTAATACAACACTGTAAACCAACAATTTTGTTGCTGTTGGTAGTCTTTCAGTTGTGTCCAACTCTTTGTGATCCTACAGATTATAGCCTGCCAGGCTCCTCAGTCCATGGAATTCTCCAGACAAGAATTCTGGAGTGGGTAACCATTCCCTTCTCCAGGGGATCTTCTTGACCCAGGGATTAAACCCAGATCTCCTGCATTGCAGGCAGATTCTTTACTGTCTGAGCCACCAGGCAAGCCAGCTATGCTTCAATTTTTTAAAATTTCAATGGAAAAATTGTAAACCAACAATATTTCAATAAATTTTTAAACAAAATAAACCCAAATTCATTTCATAAATGTCCTTTTCTACATGGTCTCCCTGACTTCTAGCTTGCTTTTCAGTAATATTCACTCCCTCTGTGATTTTCTTTACAAACTATTTCTTCCTGCTATTAGTACTCACCTTATCTAGCTCTTGGTGAGAATTAGTGTGTTACAGCCGGCTCTCCCTCCAGATGGCAGCCTCCAGGCCAGCAGGGGCAGTCTGTCTTACTCACCTTTGTGAGCTTTAGTGCCCACCCCAAGTTTGTGGTGGGTTCCCAGAACCAGTGGCTGAAAGAATAAATTACTTCAAACAGTTCTCTAAGATTTGAACAAATGAATCTCTGAGAACAAGATGAAAGGGAAAGTCACAAGTTGTAACATATTTTTCAAAGCTGCCAGGGCCCACAAGTCCCCTCCAACCCAATGAGATGTGCAGAGCTTGTGGGATCTTGCAGGTTTCTATTCTGGCATGCTGCGGATCCCTGCTGGCGTCAACCCCAGGACAAAGACCATGAAACCGTGAACACTGCACCGACAATGAGAGGGCACGCTGAGAGGACACAGATGGGCATTGCTAGAACCACAATTCATCAGGGCACATTCACTTCCGGGATTCATTCATCAAAGCCAGCCTGTGCTCCCCTGGCCACCCTCCACCCCCACCCCACCCCACCCCTGCTCTGATACTCCTGGGTCCCACAGGAACTGTCCCTCCGCTCAAAACACAGGTATGTACCAAACAGAACAAAAGCTGCTGGAGATTTCACAACGTTCCTAGGTTTCTTCCTCATGCAATAGGTCAGGGACAGCCAAAGACGCCATAAACAAGTGGAGAATGGGGAGTGTCCGCAATGCTACTCTGATAGCAACAGGCCATTAAGGAAGAGGAAACGAAAGTGAAGTCGCTCAGTCGCTCAGTCGCTCGGTCGCCTCCGATTCTTTGCGACCCCATGGACTGTAGCCTATCGGGCTCCTCCGTCCATGGGATTTTCCAGGCAAGAGTACTGGAGGGGGTTGCCATTTCTGCTAACTCCCACGGCCCATGCTGGGTGAGAGAACACCTGTCACCTTCGCAACCCTTCCTCCCTAAGCGCAACCTCAACTCCAGGATGGCTAAGCCCCAGGCAGGGGGAGGACCTGGCCTCTCCACCCCGAGTGTCCCAGTTCCTGGACACAGGGTCTACGTCTCCTTGGAGGCACCAGGTGAGCCACAGTTAGGTCTGGGTAGGAGCCTCAGGGCTTAAGGTGCCCTCATCTCAAAGGCTAGTCAGCATTCTTCTATACCCGGGACTCGCTGGTAACCCATGCCAGCAGGAGATTGGTCAGCACCCACCTGCTTGGTGGTTGGTCAGCCCCTGTTCCTACCTGGTGGCGATTGGTCAGCACCCATCTGCTTAGTGGGGTTTGCTTAGGCGGGGTTTCTCCAGTGGCTCTTACGTCTCCTGCATTGACAGACAGGGTTTTAATCACTAGCGCCTCCTGGGAAGCCCTACAGAACTTTAAGTGAACTTAAAGTGAAAGTCGTGTCCAATTCTTTGCAACCCCATGGACTATACAGTCCATGGAATTCTCTAGGCCAGAATACTGGAGTGGGTAGCCTTTTCCCTTCTCCAGGGGATATTCCCAACCCAGGGATCGAACCCAGGTCTTCCACATTTCAGGTGGATTCTTTATCAGCTGAGCCACAAGGGAAGCCCTGAAAGTGAAAGTCACTTTGTTGTGTCCAGTTCTTTGCGACCCCATGGACTAGTCCGTGGAATTCTCTAGGCCAGAATGCTGGAGTGGGTAGCCTTTTCCTTCTCAAGGGGCTCTTCCCAACTCAGGGATCGAACCCAGATCTACCACACTGCAGATGGATTCTTTACCAGCTGAGCCACCAGGGAAGCACATTCGTATATTTTAAATGCTTATACTTAACAGATGATTGTAATGCATACGTGTTATAATGTAATGTAATCATGCTAGTCACAGGATAATCCCAAGACTGTGGCGATATATTGATTCACAGTGCATTTCAGATAGGATGGCCCAGTAACAAGACACAGACTAAGGCTGCGTGACAAACATCTTCCTCTTTCAGTTGTGTCCATGTTTCTCTGTGATTGGATGAAAGTCTTCACTTGGAGATAACGTCAAAAGTTTAAACTTGTTGCTTTCTATGAATGAAGGTCTGGGAGCCAAATGGCCTTCTGGGTCTCCTGTGACTGGCCTTGAATTTCAACACTGTCTTAAAGGCAGAGAAGCAGTGTGGTGCAGTGGCTGAAAATGATATTTCTACAGCAATATTACGTGGGCTTGAGTCTCAATCCTGTTGCTTATTCATTGTGTGATCTAGGGCAAATTACTTAAATGGTATTTACCTCAGTTTCCCCATCCGTAATATAAGGATAATAATAGTAACCACCTCCTTGGTTTGCTGTGACTCTTAAATAATTTAATACAGGAGTCTGGCATTGTTACCTTGAAGATAGCAGGGATTTTAGGTTACAAAGAATAAAAGACATTCTAGACAAAAGAATTGGGTTACACAAAAGCACGGTGGTGTGAAAGTACAAGAAATGTTAGGGGGGAAAAATGTTAGGGGAATTGAAAGTAACTGCTTGTAGCTGGATTACAGATTTCATGTGAGGTAGGGAAAGCCCACGCTCAGACGGGGAAAAGCCGTGTGCACCAGGATAAGGAATTAGAGTGAATTCTTTAGGAAATGAGGGCATTGGTGAATGTTAAGCAGGACCAAAAAGAATGGAGTCTCAGAATTATGTGACTTACACAGGCGGTACACGGAAGAGTTGGGACTCAAAAGTTGGTCTTCTGCTGCTTTTAAAGCTTATGTTCTCTTCTTTTCTTGAAAATGAACTTGTTCTTCGACCTTACCACCCCATCCTCCCACACCATTCACACATACCACCATTCCATCCATCTCCTAGTGGGGCCAGACTGGATTTCCTCAGGAAACAGCTCCCTCGCCATTTTCAGCCCATATGGTCCAGGCATTGTTACTGCCTCCACTTCAGGGACTCACACGTGAGCCTGGTCCTGCCCATCAGTGGTGCACCGCCTAGAAACAATTCAAGCATCATCACCACCACCACCACCATCCATAGTATCTGAGCCCTTAGCGTGTGCCGGGCACTGTTATAAAAGATTTCCGTGCATTACCTCATTTCATCCTCATGACAACTATGGAAAGTGTGATTATTTTTTTCTAAAGGCATTCTTACTTCAGAGTCCATCTGCTTTACTATTGTTGGCCCATTGGTCTGGAGGGAGATTGTCACCTCCCCAAGAGGCCGCTCAGGAGAAGCACTGGAACAAGCTACTCTCATATCACCGGGGTTACTCAGTCCCATTATTTAAGACAAATACTGAAACCAAGCCTATATTGTCCTTCCTTCTAAAATAAGTCGAACCTCAAATATATGAAATATATGCTTCAGTTCAGTTCAGTCACTCAGTCGTGTCCAACTCTTTGTGACCCCGTGGGCTGCAGCACATCAGGCTTCCCTGTCCATCACCAATTCCCAGAGCTTACTCAAACTCATGTCCATTGAGTTGGTGATGCCATCCAGCCATCTCATCCTCTGTTGTCCCCTTCTCCTCCTGCCTTCAATCTTTCCCAGCAACAGGGTCTCTTCCAATGAGCCAGTTCTTCACATCAGATGGCCAAAGTATTGGAGTTTCAGCTTCAGCATCAATCCTTCCAATGAATATTCAGGACTGATTTCCTTTAGGATGGACTTATTGGATCTCCTTGCAGTCCAAGGGACTCTCAAGAGTCTTCTCCAGCATTAATTCTTCAGCGCTCAGCTTTCTTTATAGTCCAACTTTCACATCCATACATGACTACTGGAAAAACGATAGCTTTGACTAGATGGACCTTTGTTGGCAAAGTAATGTCTCTGCTTTTTAATATGCTCTCTCGGTTGATCATAGCTTTTCATCCAAAGAGCAAGCATCTTTTAATTTCATGGCTGCAGTCACCATCTGCAGTGATTTTGGAGCCCAAGAAAAGAAAGTCTGTCACTCCATTGCTTGCCCATCTATTTGCCATGAAGTAATGGGACTGGATGCCATGATCTTAACATGAAGTGAAGGTGGAGTCACTCATTCTTGTCCAACTCTTTGTGACCCCATGGACTGTAACCTACCAGGCTCCTCTATCCGTGGAATTTTCCAGGCAAGAATACTGGGGTGGGTTGCCATTTCCTTCTCCAGGGGAACTTCCTGACCCAGGGATCGAACCCGGGTCTCCCAAATTACAGGCAGATACTTTACCATCTGAGCCACCAGGGAAGCCTAGTGATCCTAGCATGATCATGATCAAATATATGCTTACTATAGGAATTATGAGAGTTGGACCATAAAGAAGGCTGAGCACCAAAGAAGTGCTTTTGAATGTGGTGCTGGAGAAGATTTTTGAGAGTCCCTTGGACAGCAAGGAGAACAAACCAGTCAACTCTAAAGGAAATAAACCTGAATATTCATTGGAAGGACTAATGCTGAAGCTTCAATACTTTGATCACCTGATGCAAAGAGCTGACTCTGGAAAAAACCCTGATGCTGGGAAGGACTGAAGGCAGGAGGAGAAGGAGGTGACAGAGGATGAGATGGTTGGATGGCATCATTGACTCAATGGACATGAGTTTGAGCAAACTCAGGGAGATAGTGAAGGACAGGGAAGCCTGGTATACTGCAGTCCATGGAGTCACAAAGAGACAGACATGACTTAGCAACTGAACAACATAGGAACTGATGAACATATGCACGTTCATTCCTTAAACATACATCATTCCTCCTGGGCCAGTTCCCATGCATGGTCTTTATAAATACAAAAGTGAATAAGGCAAGAGTTCAACCTAGGAGCAGCAGCACAGTCTAGTGGGAAGTCAGGCTCAGGAGTGGTTTGCTTGTGAGCAGCAGATCCTAACCTTACCCATGGGACTGTCTGTCAGATGCAGAGCCCCAGATGGGCTCCAGTCTGGCTGCTCCCCAAATCAGAGTGAAGCAGCAGGGAAAGGGTGGGTAGCAGTCACGTGGGCAGGGTCATTGTGCCCTGATGTGCCATATGACCGGGACCCTACTGATAAGCTACTCTGACACTTCCTAATTTGCACCAAAATCATGATGCATTTGGCTTACAAGCTGCACTCTCCTAAAATGAGATTCAAGTCCATATTCTACCTCGGAAATTAAGTATTACTTAGTGAATTTTTAAAGCCACACTCTTTATCAATTGCAGGAAATTTGGAGGGTGGGGAGAGGGGAACGCAAGGAGAAAATCAAAATCACTCATCACCCTACCACCCAGAGGCAACCACTGTTCACTTCCTTCCAATCCTTTCTATATACATTTTTAACACAGTTGAGATCATACTGTATAATCAATTTTGTATCTTGCTTTTCAGAAATGTGAATTTAAAAGTCAAGCACCCAAGAACCCCAGCTATCTCATCAACACTTCAGATGCCTCAGAAATGCATTGGAATTTTTAAAAATTGATTCTACAAATCTCCCCCCTCCACTTCTCTCCTGACCACGTGGGATTTGCAGCAGGATACACATGATATAGACACATCCCCTGAAGTGTAATAGATTTGAATTGCACACAAGTTGGTGAATGAATGTCTAAATAATTAGGAGGTTAATTAATCTAAAATAGAGAAGGATGAGAGAAATTTGAAGCTACAGATTCAATAGAGAGCTCTGCAAGCCTGTCTTGCCAGTGAAAATATGGAGAGGTGAGAGAATGCAGCAATTGAAGATAGTAACAGAGCCAGTTACCCCAAAGGGTGTCAGATTTCTCAGGACCCGTCCACTGTGCTGTGAGGTGCTGGTGGTCAAGAGGTCCCTCAGTAGGCAAGATCAAGAACACAGATGCTAACACAGGACAATCTAGGTTCAAATTCAAGCTTTGCTGTGTATTAACTTTGTGACTTTGGGCAAATTATTTAATCTCTTAGAACCTGTCTTATGTATAAACAGGGATGATGTTAATAGCATCCACCTCACAATGTTGTTGTAATGATCAGTTCAATTCAGTCACTCAGTCGTGTCCAACTCTTTGTGACCCCATGAACCACAGCACACCGGGCCTCCCTGTCCATCACCAACTGCCGGAGTCCACGCAGACCCATGTCCATTGAGTCGGTGATGCCATCCAACCATCTCATCCTCTGTCATCCCCTTCTCCTCCGCCCTCAATCTTTCCCAGCATCAGTGTCTTTTCAAATGAGTCAGCTCTTCGCATCAGGCGGCCAGTATATTGGAGTTTCAGCTTCAACATCAGTCCTTCCAATGAACACCCAGGATTGATCTCCTCTAGAATGGACTGGTTGGATCTCCTTGCAGTACAAGAGACTCTCAAGAGTCTTCTCCAAGACCACAGTTCAAAAGCATCAATTCTTCAGCGATCAGCTTTCTTCACAGTCCAACTCTCACATGACCACTGCAAAAACCATAGCCTTGACTAGATGGACCTTTGTTGACAAAGTAATGTCTCTGCTTTTTAATATGCTGTCTAGGTTGGTTATAAGTTTCCTTCCAAGGAGTAAGCATCTTTTAATTTCATGACTGCAATCACCATCTGCAGTGATTTTGGAGCCCCCCAAAATAGTCTGACACTGTTTCCACTGTTTCCTCATCTATTTCCATGAAGTGATGGGACCAGATTCCATGATCTTTGTTTTCTGAATGTTAAGCTTTAAACCAACTTTTTCGTTCTCCTCTTTCATTTTCATCAAGAGGCTCTTTAGTTCTTCACTTTCTGTCATAAGGGTGGTGTCATCTGCATATCTGAGGTTATTGATATTTCTCCCAGCAGTCTTGATTCCAGCTTGCACTTCCTCCAACACAGCGTTTCTCATGATGTACTCTGCATATAAGTTAAATAAGCAGAGTGACAATATGCAGCCTTGACGTACTCCTTTTACTATTTGGAACCAGTCTGTTGTTTCATGTCCAGTTCTAACTGTTGCTTCCTGACCCGCATATAGGTTTCTCAAGAGGCAGGTCAGGTGGTCTGGTATTTCCATCTCTTTCAGAATTTTCCACAGTTTCTTGTGATCCACACAGTCAAAGGCTTTGGCATAGTCGATAAAGCAGAAATAGATGTTTTTCTGGAACTCTCTTGCTTTTTCGATGATCCAGTGGATGTTGGCAATTTGATCTCTGGTTCCTCTGCCTTTTCTAAAACCAGCTTGAACATCTGGAAGTTCACGGTTCACGTACTGCTGAAGCCTTTTCTATCATCACCCAGAGCATAAAAACATACATGTTATAGTTGTATAATGCATGCCGACTCATTAGAAAAGGCCCTGGTGCTGGGAAAGATTGAAGGCAGGAGGAGAAGGGGACAACAGAGGACGAGACTGTTGGATGGCTTCAGCGACTCAGTGGACATGAGTTTGAGCAAGTTCCGAGAGATGGTAAAGGACAGGGAAGCTTGGCTGCTACAGTCCATGGAAAGTCCACAAAGAATTGGACATGACTAAGGGACTGAACAACAACAACACAGATATGTGTGTGTATAGATATGAATGCATGTATATTTCATTAAACCCAAGTAAAGCAGTCATTTCTTCCATTCTATTTCCTTTTGAAAATGCTGATTGGGCTTCACTAAAATGATTTCATGACTCACTACTGGGTCGTAGTTCTTGGCAATTTGAAAAACACTGGCCTAACAGAAAGCACACAGATTTCGATGTTAAAAACAAAACCAAAAACAAACAAAAAATCCTTGGAATCAAATCTCACCTCTGTCACTTACTACTATAGGAACAGTTTTTTGCTTGCTTTTTTAAAAAAAATCTGACCTTCAGTTTCCTCATCTGTAAAATGAAGACATTTTATGACTATCTTACCAGTATATATGCTGTGATACAGGGCTTGGCACTCAGTAGGTAGCTCATACCTTGTAGCTTTTGTGATTGATCTGCTTTGTGATGCAGACAGGACTCCAAGAGAAGTCTGCCCCCATTACCAATGCCTCTGGGACCTCCAAATGCAATTACCATGGGGCTTTGTCTTGGGGCGGCTCCCTTTGGAAGCTGCTTCCTAGGTCTGTGATACTCTGAGTTAACAGCACGCTTCCAAGTCCTGCTATTTGGATTTGATTTTTTAAAGTACTTCCTTTATTTTAATTCAGACCCCAGGGACCTGGAAAGCACACCACTGCTTTTTCCCAATAAAAATCAGGCTGGCAATAAGCATATTGCATTTGAAATGGTGAAGCTGGACGCGCCTTCAAAGGACACCGCATTAGGGCTTGGCTCACTCCCAGCCTGTGTTAGAGAGTCGATTTCCCTGGAGGAAACTCAGCCACATTCTCGCAGGCTGGTGGGCTGAAAGAAACCTTGGCTCTGTTTTACCACTGGGCCAGTGAGACACTAAGGGGAGAGAGAAGCTATCTGAGTGATGTCTGTGGCAGGTTGGGATTCACATCCTACAACCCCTCTGCCCTCCCAGAAGCCCTGAGCCAGAAGGGATCATCTAACTTCTTGGTCTCCCCAGCCTGACCCCAGGAAGGCTCAGTATTCAACAAACCTCAGTTATCAGAGGCATTTTCATTCCTGGGGAGGACACACTCAAGGTGGCTATACTTTTATAATAACTTCAGTAGAAAAAAAAAATTTATAGCATTTACTAGACGCCAGGCACCATTTAAATAGCTTCACACATCTTCACTCATTGAATTTTCACAGTCCTAGGAGGTAGATATTATTATCATTAACTCCATCTCAAGGTTGAAAAAACTAAAGTGCAAGGTGGATGGAGGGGGGCATTAGATGATTTGCCCAAACCCAGGTAGACTGGCTCCTCACTGGAAAAGGCCCTGATGCTGGGAAAAACTGTAGGCAAAAGGAGAAGCTGGTGGCAGAGGATGAGCTGGTTAGATAGCATCACCAACTCAATGGACATGAGCTTGAGCAAACTCTGGGAAACAATGAAGGACACAGGAGCCTGGCATGCTGCAGTCCATGGTGTCGCAAAAAGTTGGGCAGGACTTAGCTACTGAACAACAACAGACTGGCTCGAGAGCCTGTGTCCTTAGTTATCATTGCCCTTTAGTTATGACATGAATAACTAAACTTTCTTGTGGATTCACCAGGAGCCAGGCACTGTCCTAAGCACCCCCCCTTTTTTTAAATTTATTGAAATATAGTTGACTAACAATGTTGTGTTAATTTCTGCTGTACAGCAAAGTGATTCAGTTATCCTTTTCATATCCTTTTCCATTATGATTTGTCACAAGACAGTGAATATGGTTTCCTGTGGACTTTGTTGTTTATCCATTCTGTATATAGCTAAAACCTTGATACGTATTCACTTATTCAATCTTCACAACAACATAATGAGTAAACACTGTTGTTATGCTTGTTTCCTATGCAGCCTTGTACCTGTGCCCAGAGCTGTTGTACATCTCATGTTGTACGTCGCTTCCTTGATACTTATTTACCTTTTAACTGGAAGTTTGGACCTTTTGACTGTCTCTCCCCAGTTTCCTCCTCCCTCCACCGACTTCTGGTGACCACAGATCTGAAGACGTACATAGAACAGAGGTGAACTTATGACATGAAGATTCTTAAACCAGAAGAAAGAGAAGCAGCAATAAACATAAAATTTTATCAACAGTGTGATACCTTGATTTTACCTATCAGATTGGCAAGGAATAGAAGGGATGACAGTACTTAGGGTTGGAGAGGGTGTATGGAAACTCACACTCTTATGCTCTGCTGGATTCAGTGTAGATTGCTACCACCTCTCTGGGCGATAATTTAGCAATGAGCATCATAATTTTTAAAATATGCATACCATTTGATTCACCCACTTCTTAAAATTTCATCTAAGGAAATAATTTAAATAGCATGCAAAGTTGTATGTTCAAGGATATTCACTGCAATTTTTTTGGTAATAATGAAAATTAGAAACAATCAAATATGCAACAGTAAGTGGTTGGTTAAATAAAATGCGACAGTTCCATATAATGGAGTTCCATGCAACTATTTATAAAAACAGTATAGATATATAAAAAATTGAATGACATACTGCTTAGTTATAAAAGCAGTACACAAAAGAAAAAGATGTATGCATTTTATATATACATGACATACATATATATAGAAATGGTAAAAGATATTTTATCTGTGAGTCTAAAACTAGAAGCATCTAAACACTGGAACATAGGACACAGATGGAAGTTCTAAAATCTTTAGAATAGAAAGTTTTTTTCTGAGTGCTTTTTTACAATTCTTTTAAAAATCCTATCCCTGTAATAATTAATGACAAGTTATAGACGATCCCTGACTTACAGTGGTTTAACTTAGAATGTTTCAACTTTAGGGTGGTCTGATACACATTCAGTAGAAACCATATTTTGAATTTTGATCTTTTCCCAGTCTAGAGATATGCAGTGCCATACTCTCTCATGCTGCTGGGCAGTGTCAGCCAACTTTTTTCAGCCTCACCATCACAAGGGTTAACAACGGATAAGCTTACAATCATTCTGTATCCCATCCGCTATTCTGTTTTCACTTTCACTATAGCATTCAATAAATCACATGAGATAGTCAACATTGTGTGTAACAATATAGGCTTTGTGTTAGATGATTTTGCTCAACTGTAGGCCAACAGAAGTGTTTTGAGGACTTCCAAGGTAGGCAAGGCCAAGCAACAATGTCCAGTAGGGTAGGTGAACTAAATGCATTTTAGGACTTCTCTGGTGATCCAGTTGTTAAGAATTTGCCTGTCAATGCAGGGGACACAGGTTCTATTCCTGCCCCAGGAAGATTCCGTGTTCTGTGGTGCAACTAAGCCCAAGTGCCACAACTACTAATGCTTAAGCTCCAATACTTTGGCCACCTGATTCAAAGAGCTGACTCATTGGAAAAGACCCTGATGCTGGGAAAGATTGAGAGCGGGAAGAGAAGTGGGGAATAGAGGATGAGATGGTTGAATGGCATCATTGACTCAATGGACATGAGTTTGAGCAAACTCTGAGAAATAGTGAAGGACAAGGAAGCCTGGTGTGCTGCAGTCCGTGGGGTTGCAAAGAGTTAGACATGACTTGTCAACCAAACAGCAACAAAAAATGCATTTTAGACTTATGATATTTTCAATTTGCAATGGTCTTATCAGGACACAGCCCACTGTAAGTGGAGGAGGATCTGTACTGGGATGCCCAGAGACTGATGTGCAGCACTTTTGTAACAGACTTGCTTGGACAGGGTGGAACATGTGGTCACAGGCAGATCAGAGGACCATGATGGAGATCATTTTGCGTAGTGAGGATCCTGTCTCCTGGAGGAAGGTCACTTATCACCCTGCTGTGTGTGATAAGTGTCCAGATGCCCTGAGTAAAAGGAAATTTGAAAGGAAAGATGTGTTAAGAATGAGCAGTTGCTGGGGATGTAACTTTAAAAAAAAGAGCTGCAGTTTCTCAAAAGCTGTTACAGAAAATTCTAATGATATGTGATTTTTACCACATCTATAGATCAGGAAGGATTTCCTTACACATAAAAATTTGGTATGCCTTTTATTATTGTGTAACGCTTCTTAAAAAATGTTTTCCTAAAGAAAACAGTACAAAAATTCATAAAGAAAACAAAGCAGTGCCTTTACATTATTAAATATATAGGTTTGTGTAGGTTTTCTCCCTCAGATTTTCGGGTAAAAGGAGACATTTTCAATGGATACAATTTGATGACATTTATAATCAATACAATACAGTCACAGGGCATAATTATTTTAAGTAATTTTTTACATTTAATTATTTCTTAGCAAATACTACATATCATATCTTCCATTTTAATGTATTTTGCCATCACTGTGCTCCTTTGAAGTTAAGAATCTAAAGCCCAGCAATGTTGTTAATGCAAAATAAATCACATTCAGACCTTCTAGGTATCTAAGTTGTGTTGTGTGTGTGTGCAGTGTGAAAATTTTAGCAGTAGTTGTCTGTGGGTGATTTAAATTATTTTGGATAATTTTCTCATAAGTAAGTTTAAATCTTATTCTGAGCCCTTACTCCTCTTGTGGCAGAAACGTAATCTTATTCAGATCAAGTCACTGGAGCTTACAGATTGCCAAGCCCCCGGAGGCCTCGAGTCCACTCTTGTCACTGTCTCTCCACACTGGCCACTAGACCTTCATTGCCTGAACCAGGGTGAACTCTGGGGGGCTCTATCAGGCGTCACCACCCATTTCCCTGCACAGCCACCTCCAGTCAACCGCTTCCCACCCTGCAGGAAAATTCCCCCAGGCTCTGCTCAGAGGCAAGGCGAGAGAGATCTATGTCCTTGCCTCCTCCAACCTCAACAGGAGTGGCTGTCACCTCTGCCATTGCAGTGGCCATCTGGGGTCTGCGTGGGGCCCAGGCAGTGTACAGGGTTCCTTCCACCTCCTGCTCACTTACCATGCTCGCTCTTTCTCTCTTCTTTCTGCTCCGCTTCCCCTTTGTCTTGGTTCAGAAAATGTTGTCTAGTCAGAGAGGTTGATGTTGGCAGGAAAAACAAAACAAAAACTGACCCTGATCAATCACATATGTTCCTAAATAATTTTTTGTTTTTGTTAGTAGAACCTGAAGAATTTTGACTCTCTTGTTCTGATTATATGCTATGTTACGTGTCTTACTATACACGTACTTATATTTAGTTACTTATATATTTAGTTACTTATATATACTTAAACTAGGTGCTTCTAAAATTCCTACAATGAAAATAAGGAAACTGACTCGAAGAGAGATTATATAATCTGCCTGAGGTCACACAGCTTGTTAGTAAAAGAGCCAGAATTCAAACCCAGGAGTTGGGCCACAGGGCCTATATATCTCCAGACACTGCAAAATTTAACCTAAAATTAGTGAATGACATTGTGTGCCAACAGAGGTGAAGCATCACCTGGCAAGTTTAACAGGTTCAAGCCTGGGAGTGGAACTCAGGTCTTTTGACTCAATAGCTCCCCCTTTTCCTGTGTGTCTCTGCTTTCTGAGACTGACAATGCTGATGACTTTGCCGACTAAGACCAGTGCAAAACTAATTCCAGACAAAATGTCTGGGAAAGCTTTGCTCTGATCTGTGAGTCTAGTCACTAGTGGAACTGACATTGCTTAACATTCTTAATAGACACAGTGTCACGTCCAGCTCTCAGGTTCAAAAAAATAACTGCTCAAGTACAAGACTGGGAAGGGGAGATTTAGCCACAGACGACGAGAAATTCCCAGTAGGGATTTTGACTGTAGTGGAGCCAAGAATGAGTCAACATTCTAGATGTGGGTTCCCTGATGCTCTGGGGCTGTATTCATGCCAACTTCCCAGTGTCTCAAACAAGGGACCCGAGGGTCCTGTGTTTATCTATCTTACCTGAGCCTACACTTGCTCTATGCTTCAAATTGGGCACAATCACTGGAGCCCTTGAGCACTCCAAGCCCAATGGGGAGAGGGTTGAGCCATGTCACAGGAGAACATGGAAGGATCATACATCATTCAGGGGACATGACTATCGTTTGCAAAACTCTGCAGGGCCATCATGAGAAAGAATGGGAAGACTTGGCCTGTGGGGTCTAAAAGAGCAAACCTGGAGCTAAGAGGCAGGAAAGAGAGCGAGGAAGAGAGAGAAGAACCCAAATAAGACATTTAAATGCTCAAGCTATGGAGTTGAATCACCACTCAGCTGTTACTTAACCCCTCTGTGTGTCAGCTTCCTTGTCTGTAAAATAAGAATAATAAAATCATCTACCTCACAGAGTTCTTCAGAGGATTATATGAGATAATCCACGTAAAGTGCTTAGCATTTGGCATATGGAAGTGCTCTAGAAATTCTATCTGCAAAAATTGTTATTATCACAGCGGTACTCTTACTGTCAGGGTGACTGAGCACTGCGGCACCCTGTCTTAGGTAGTAGCAAGCACCGAATCTGTGTAAGCACACGTTCAAAGACTGACCACGTGATGAAGGTGCACAATTTAGAGCAAGCCTCGAGGTGCAGGGAGAACTGAAACATATCCTGGGCTCTGATGCTTCCTCTTTTTAGTCCACTCAGATTGCTGTAATCAAAATACCACAGACTGGATGACTTAATAAACAAGGGAATTTATTTGTCACAGTTCTGGAGGCCGGGAGTCCAAGATCAAGGCATTGGCAGGTTTGATGTCCTTTTTCTTGGACAGCTGTCTTCCCAGTGTGTCCTCATATAGTAGAATGGATGAGGAACCTCTCCAGGGTCTCTTTTCAATTCAGTTCAGTTCAGTTCAGTCGCTCAGTCGTGTCCGACTCTTTGCGGCCCCATGAATCACAGCATGCCAGGCCTCCCTGTCCATCACCAACTCCCGGAGTTCACTCAAACTCATGTCCATCGAGTTTTATACGGGCACTAATCCCATTCACGGAGGCTCCACCCTCAAGACCTAATCACCTCCCAAAGGTCCAAAACTTCCAAATACACACTGGGGGTTAGATTTCAACAAATGAGTTTGGGGAACATAAAAACATCCAGTCTCTAGTACCCCTACTCCCATTTCTGAAATCCTGGAAGCAGCCTCACATGCCTGATGACATTGTTTCAGTGAGAGTTGCCAAGTCAGTCACCAGGAACAACCTGGCCTTGGTCCAGCAGAGATGAACAGAGAAGGCTCATTCCCTGGTCGTGACCTCCAGAGGTAATGATAGCAAAGCACTCAGTAAGCGCCATCACTATACCCAACCAAGGTGCAACAGTGAGCCTTGAGAGTGCCCTGAAGCAAATGCAAACAGAAGCATTGAGCCAATGATCTGGCTGCTGAAGATCCTGCTGGCACTGGAGTCTTAGGTTTATACTTATCTGTGAAAAGCTAGGGAGTGAGCACAAACTTAATGTTGAAATCTGGAGGAGGGTAATCCTGCACTGATAAGAAGGGAATGAGGGGATTGGGGGAAAGTGCTCCCTGAGTGGGAGGGGCTTAGGGAGGACAGTTTCTCTGGACCAGGTTTCTGGAGGGTGCCCATCTCACCCTCATCGTGCAGGTCTCAGTCCTAGAGACACACCCAGCAGAGAACTTAAAATGTTTGCAGAGAGAATCTCAGTGAGACAATGGGAGTCCAGGGCAGCCTTCCTAGAGCTCATCACAAGCAATGCAACTGGCCACACTGTGCCAAGAGACTGTGAGGGAGAATATATTCTTCTCACTTTATCAGGGCAGCTTCCGCAGGATGTGAGGCTGGCCCAGGACAATTTTAGGATGAGCAACAGGAGCCTGCAACTACGGTGATATACAACCTTGCAGCCAAAACATTTTCATTCGTTAATAATCAACTGGGCTTCCCTGGTGGCTCAGAGGTTAAAGCGTCTGCCTCCAATGCAGGAGACCCGGGTTCGATCCCTGGGTCGGGAAGATCCCCCGGAGAAGGAAACGGTAACCCACTCCAGTAATCTTGCCTGGAGAATCCCATGGACAGAGAAGCCTGGTAGGTTACAGTCCACGGGGTCGCAAAGAGTTGGGCATGACTGAGCGATGGAACGGAACGGAATAATCAACTAGTTAACTAATTAAATGATATTTACCAACTACCTGTTGTGATTGCTAACATGTCAACTTGCCTGGGCCACTGGCTGTACAGACATTTGGTCAAACATGATTCTGGGTGTGTCTATGAGGGTGCTTCAAGGTAAGATCAATATTTGATTTGGTAGACGGAACAAGACAGATGGCTCTCCCTAACAAGGGAGTGCCATGCCATGCTAAGTGGCTTCAGTCATGTCTGACTCTTTGTGACCCTGTGGACTGTAACACACCAGGCTCCTCCATCCATGGAATTCTCCAGGCAAGAATACTGGAGTCAGTTGCTGTGCCCTCCTCCAAGAGATCTTCACAGAGTATATATAGATGCCTTCACACAAATACAGATACATACAGAGTTTTCAGGATTCTTTAAGATTTGAGTCTTTGACCAAAATAGAGTCCTGGACCTTAGGCCTGCTGGGGTCCTGGGATTCACGAGACTCATCAGACAGAGCCCATGCAAGAAGAATGCTTCTGCGCCTCTACAGACAAGACTAGAGAAAGACCCCCAGTCAAGGTTTCTTTCTGTTAGGTAAGGAGCACAATAGACCTGAGCTCTGGATCAAACCTGCCTGGGCAAGAAGAATAGTCATCAGGCCTGTGGGTGACTCAGGCCTTTGTGGCTCCTCATACACGGGGCCATTGTAAGAGCTGCCTTCCTAGTTTCTGCCAAATCTCCGAAGTCCAGGTGTCAGGATTTCTGAGGATGGCTCGTGGTCTCTGTCCATTGTCCTGACCGGGCTCCCTGAGCCAATAGTGGACTTTATTTTACAAACACTTATTTTGGAACTATCATGGACTGGAACTGTATTAGGCATGAGGAATTCAAACATAAATAAAATACAAGCTTTTTCACAGAGTCCTGGACTAAGGTTTTTCCTGTGGTCATGTATGGATGTGAGAGTTGAACTATAAAGAAAGCTGAGCACCGAAGAATTGATGGTTTTGAACTGTGGTATTGGAGAAGACACTTGAGAGTCCCTTGGACTGCCAGGAGATCCAGCCAGTCCATCCTAAAGGAGATCAGTCCTGGGTAGTCATTGGAAGGACTGATGTTGAAGCTGAAACTCCAATACTTTGGCCACCTTATGCGAAGAGCTGACTCATTTGAAAAGGCCCTGATGCTGGGAAAGATTGAGGGCAGGAGGAGAAGGGATGACAGAGTATGAGATGGTTGATGGCATCACCAACTCAATGGACATGGGTTTGTGTGGACTCCAGGAGTTGGTGATGGACAGGGAGGCCTAGTGTGCTGAGGTTCATGGGGTTGCAGAGTCAGACACGAGCAAGTGACAGAACTGAACACTAACCTTCATCCATTCATATGTGACTGATTATTTCCTAAAGTCAGATCTTTTTATTTTTTTGTAAGTTAATTTATTTATTTTAATTGGAGGCTGATTACTTTACAATATTTTAGTGGTTTTTGCCATACATTGACATGAATCAGCTGTGGGTGTACATGTGTTTCCCATCCTGAACCCCCTTCCCACCTCCCTCCCCATCTCATCCCTCAGGGTCATCCCAGTGCACCAGCCCTGAGCACCCTGTCTCATGCATCAAACCTGGACTGGTGATCAATTTCACATATGATAATATACATGTTTCAATGCTATTCTCTCAATCATCCCACCCTCACCTTCTCCCACAGAGTCCAAAAGTCTGTTCTTTACATCTGTGTCTCTTTTGCTTTCTCGCATATAGGGTCATCGTTACCATCTTTCTAAATTCCATACATATGCATTAATATACTGTATTGGTGTTTTTCTTTCTGACTTACTTCACTCTGTATAATAAGCTCCAGTTTCATCCACCTCATTAGAACTGATTCAAATGTATTCTTTTTAATGGCTGAGTAATATTTCATTGTGTATATGTACCACAACTTTCTTATCCCTTTGTCTGCTGATGGACATCTAGGTTGCTTTCAGGTCCTGGCTATTGTAAACAGTGCTGCGATGACCATTGGGGCACATGTGTCTCTTTCAATTCTGGTTCCCTCAGTGTGTATACCCAGCAGTGGGATTGCTGGGTCGTATAGCAATTCTATTTCCAGTGTTTTAAGGAATCTCCACACTGTTCTCCATAGTGGTTGTACTAGTTTGTATTCCCACCAACAGTGTAAGAGGGTTCCCTTTTCTCCACACCCTATCCAGCATTCATTGTTTGTAGACTTTTGGATAGCAGCCATTCTGACCGGCATGAGATGGTACCTCATTGTGGTTTTGATTTGCATTTCTCTGATAATGAGTGATGTTGAGCATCTTTTCATGTGTTTGTTAGCCATCTGTATGTCTTCTTTGGAGAAATGTTTGTTTAGTTCTTTGGCCCATTTTTTGATTGGGTCATTTATTTTTCTGGAATCGAGCTGCAGGAGCTGCTTGTATATTTTTTAGATTAATTCTTTGTCAGTTGCTTCTTTTGCTATTATTTTCTCCCATTCTGAAGGCTGTCTTTTCACCTTGCTATAGTTTCCTTCATTGTGCAAAAGCTTTTAAGCTTAATTAGGTCCCATTTGTTTATTTTTGCTTTTATTTCCATTACTCTGGAAGGTAGGTCATAGAGGATCCTGCTATGATTTATGTCAGAGAGTGTTTTGCCTATATTTTCCTCTAGGAGTTTTATAGTTTCTGGTCTTGCATTTAGATCTTTAATCCAGTTTGAGTTTATTTTTATGTATAGTGTTAGAAAGTGTTCAAGTTTCATTCTTTTAAAGTGGTTGACTAGTTTTCCCAGCACCACTTGTTAAAGAGACTGTTTTCTCCATTGTATATTCTTGCCTCCTTTGTCAAAGATAAGGTGTCTATAGGTGCATGGATTTATCTCTGGGCTTTCTATTTTGTTCCATTGATCTATATTTCTGTCTTTGTGCCAGTACCATACTGTCTTGATGACTGTAGCTTTGTAGTAGAGCCTGAAGTCCGGCAGGTTGATGCCTCCAGTTCCATTCTTCTCTCTCAAGATTGCTTTGGCTATTCAAGGTTTTTTGTATTTCTATACAAATTGTGAAATTATTTGTTCTAGTTCTCTGGAAAATACCATTGGTACCTTGATAAGGATTGCATTGAATCTATAGATTGCTTTAGGTAGTATACTCATTTTCACTATATTGATTCTTCTGATCCAGAAACATGGTATATTTCTCCATATATTTGTGTCTTTGATTTCTTTCATCAGTGTTTTATAGTTTTCTATATATATATTTTTTATTCTTTCAGTTCAGTTCAGTTCAATCGCTCAGTCGTGTCTGACTCTTAGCAACCCCATGAACCACAGCACACCAGGCCTCCCTGTCCATCACCAACTCCCGGAGTTCACTCAAACTCATGTCCATCGAGTCGGTGATGCCATCCAGCCATCTCATTCTCTGTCGTCCCTGTCTCCTCCTACCCCCAATTGCTCCCAGCATCAGAGTCTTTTCCAGTGAGTCAACTCGTCACATGAGGTGGCCAAAGTATTGGAGTTTCAGCTTTAGCATCAGTCCTTCCAATGAACACCCAGGATTGATCTCCTCTAGAAGGAACTGGTTGGATCTCCTTGCAGTCCAAGGGACTCTCAAGAGTCTTCTCCAATACCACAGTTCAAAAGCATCAATTCTTCGGAGATCAGCTTTCTTCACAGTCCAACTCTCACATCCATACATGACCATGGGAAAAACCATAGCCTTGACTAGACGGACCTTGGTTGGCAAAGTAATGTCCCTGCTCTTTAATATGCTATCTAGGCTGGTCATAACTTTCCTTCCAAGGAGCAAGCGTCTTTTAATTTAATGGCTGCAATCAGCATCCGCAGTGATTTTGGAGCCCCAAAAAATAAAGTCTGACACGGTTTCCACTGTTTCTCCATCTATTTCCCAAGAAGTGATGGGACCAAATGCCATGATCTTCGTTTTCTGAATGTTGAGCTTTAAGCCAACCTTTTCAAATTCTTTAGATAGATTTATTCCTAAGTATTTTACTCTTTTTTTTGCAATGGTGGATGGAATTGTTCCCTTAATTTCTCTTTCTGTTTTCTCATTGTTAGTGTATAGGAATGCAAGGGATATCTGTGTGTTAATTTTATATCCTGCAACTTTACTATATTCATTGATTAGCTCTAGTAATTCTCTGGTGGAGTCTTTAGGGTTTTCTATGTAGAGCATCATGTCATCTGCAAACAGTGAGAGTTTCACTTCTTCTTTTCCAATCTGGATTCCTTTTATTTCTTTTTCTTCTCTGACTGCTATGGCTACAACTCCAAAACTATGTTGAATAGTAGTGGTGAGAGTGGGCACCCTTGTCTTATTCCTGACTTTAGGGGAAATGCTTTCAATTTTTCACCATAGGGGATAATGTTTGCTGTGGGTTTATCATATATGGAATTTTATTATGTTGAGGTATGTTCCTTCTATGCCTGTTTTCTGGAGGGCTTTTATCATAAATAGATGTTGAATTTTGTCAAATGCTTTCTCTGTCTTTATCGAGATAATCATATGGTTTTTATCTTTCAATTTGTTAATGTGGTGTATCACATTAATTGATTTGCGAATATTGAAGAATCCTTGCATCCCTGGGATAAAGCCCACTTGGGCATGATGTATGATCTTTTTAATATGTTGTTGGATTCTGATTGCTAGAATTTTGTTAAGGATTTTTGCATCTATGTCCACCAGTGATATTGGCTTGTAGTTTTCTTTTTGTGTGTGTGGCATCTTTTTCTGGTTTTGTTATTAGGGTGATGGTGGCCTCATAGAATGAGTTTGGAAGTTTACCTTCCTCTGCAATTTTCTGGAGGAGTTTGAGTAGAATAGATGTTAGCTCTTCTCTAAATTTTTGGTAGAATTCAGCTGTGAAGCCGTCTGGTCCTGGGCTTTTTTTTGTTGGAAGACTTCTGATTGCAGTTTTGATTTCTGTGCTTGTGATGGGTCTGTTAAGATTTTCTATTTCTTCCTGGTTCAGTTTTGGAAAGTTATACTTTACTAAGAATTTGTCCATTTCTTCCAAGTTGTCCATTTTAGTGGCATATAGTTGCTGCTGCTGCTGCTGCTGCTACTGCTGCTGCTGCTAAGTCACTTTAGTTGTGTCTGACTCTGTGCAACTGCATAGACAGCAGCCCACCAGGCTCCCCCAACCCTGGGATTCTCCAGGCAAGAACACTGGAGTGGGTTGCCATATAGTTGCTGGTAGTAGTCTTTTATGATCATTTGTATTTCTGTGTTGTCTGTTGTGATTTTTCCATTTTCATTTCTAATTTTGTTGATTTGATTCTTCTCCCTTTTTTTCTTGATGAGTCTGGTTATTGGTTTGTCTATTTTATGTATCTTCTCAAAGAACCAGCTTTTAGCTTTGTTGATTTTTGCTATGGTCTCCTTTGTTTCTTTTTCATTTATTTCTGCCCTAATTTTTAGGATTTCTTTCCTTCTACTAACCCTGGGGTTCTTCATTTCTTCTTTTCCTAGTTTCTTTACTCCTTGGAAGGAAAGTTATGACCAACCTTGATAGTATATTAAAAAGCAGAGACATTACTTTGCCAACAAAAGTCTGTCTAGTCAAGGCTATGGTTTTTCCCGTGGTCATGTATGGATGTGAGAGTTGGACTGTGAAGAAAGCTGATCGCTGAAGAATTGATGCTTTTGAACTGTGGTGTTGGAGAAGACCCTTGAGAGTCCCTTGGACTGCAAGGAGATCCAACCAGTCTATTCTAAGGGAGCTCAATCCTGGGTGTTCATTGGAAGGACTGATGCTAAAGCTAAAACTCCAATACTTTGGCCACCTCATGCGATGTTGACTCACTGGAAAAGACTCTGATGCTGGGAAAGGTTGGGGATGGGAGGAAAAGGGGACGACAGAGAATGAGACAGCTGGATGGCATCACTGACTCGTGGACATGAGTTTGAGTGAACTCCGGGAGTTGGTGATGGACAGGGAGGCCTGGCGTGCTGTGATTCATGGGGTCGCGGAGAGTCGGACACGACTGAGCGACTGAACTGAACTGAACTGAAGGAGAGTTAGGTTATTTATTTGATTTTTCTATTGTTTCTTGAGGTAGGCTTGTATAGCTATGAACCTTCCCCTTAGCTCTGCTTTTACTGAATCCCATAGGTTTGGGGTTGTCTGTGTTTTCATTTTCATTCATTTCTATGCATATTGTGATTTCTTTTTTTATTTCTTCTGTGATTTGTTGGTTATTCAGAAGTGTGTTGTTTAGCCTCCATATGTTTGTATTTTTAATAGTTTTTTTTCCTGTAGTTGACATCTAATCTTACGGCATTGTGGTCAGAAAAGATGCTTGAGATGATTTCAATTTTTTTGAATTTGCCAAGGATAGATTTATGGCCCAGGATGTGATCTGTCCTGGAGAAGGTTCCAGGTGCACTTGAGAAAAAGGTGAAATTCATTGTTTGGGGTGAAATGTCCTACAGATATCAGTTAGGCCTAACTGGCCCATTGTATCATTTAAAGTTTGTGTTTCCTTGCTAATTTTCTGTTTAGTTGATCTATCCATAGATGTGAGTCAGATTTTTTTTAAGTGATCATCAATCCCACTGTTTCCTGCGCTTCCATAAGTAAGTTTGAAACCAACAAAGATATAAGACATAAGACACATATGGAAATCAAAATATTATCTTTGAAGGTGACTTGAAGAACATGCCTTTAGACTTGTGGCCACAGGTAGGCTTCCCAGCACTATACTTCAGGTATCAATTTATCCATTCAGTAAATGGGATGACCACAGTGTGCTTGCTGCCCAGGGCAAGGCTTGCCTGGGAAACTTACTACCCAGTGCACACTAAGTCATTTCAGTTATATTTTACTCTTTGCAACCCTATGGACTGTAGCCTGCCAGGCTCCCTCTGTCCATGGGATTCTCCAGGCAAGAATACTAGAGTAGGTTGCCATGCTCTTCTCCAGGAGATCTTCCTGACCCAGGTATAGAAACTGTATTTCTTATGTCTCCTGCATTGACAGGTGGGTTCTTTACCACTAGCACCAACTGGGAAGCCCCTACCACTTGCTCACCTTCAGGAAGAACATATCCATCTATGGGGTCACACAGAGTCGGACCTGACTGAAGTGACTTAGCAGCAGCAGCAACCACCCAGTACTAGGCCCCAAATATGTCATGCCTGAAGGTGGATCCAAGAATATACAGAGATGGCTGAGCTGGGCATGCTCACTCAGTTCCTTTTCTGAAACTTGCCCATCAGATAAACCTTCCTCCTCCAGGGACTAGTTAATAAAGGTATATAAAGAGCAGAGTGTTAATTCTGCTGACACTCCTGAACTTAAAGACATGGGATGAAGGGAATGAAGGTTCTCTAGACACTGGTACTTGCTGAAGTTCTAAGATTAAATTATATTAAGATGAATATCACCATCTGCTAGGGCTGCTAAAACAAAATACCATAGACTGAGTGGCTTAAACAACAGACATTATTTCTCATAGTTCGAAAGGTTGGGAAATCCAAGATCAAGGTGTTGATATCTTCAGTTCTTGGAAAAAGCTCTTCTTGACCTGTAGACAGCCACCTTCTCACAACGTACTCACATGTCGGAGAGAGAGAGAGCTCTGGTCTTCCTTTTTCTTCTTATAAGGGCACTAATCCCATCATGGAGGCCCCACCCTCATGAATTCACCTAAATCTAATTACTTCCCAGAGGTTCCACCTCCTTAATACCTCCACATTAGGGGCTAGGGTTTCAACATATTAATGTGGGGAGAACAAAAACATTCAGCCCATAACACTGAACAAAGGACAAGAAGGCTCCTGGTTTCCATGGAAACCACAATGAAAAGAGCATTGGATCTGGTGTCCAGATACTTAAGTTTAAATCCTGACTATATCATTTACTAACCAAGCAGGCGTGGAAGCTCAGTCATGTCTGACTCTTTGCGACCCCATGGACTGGGCTCCACCAGCCTCTGCTATCCATGGAATTTTCTAGACAAGAATACTGGAATGGGTTGTCACTTCCTCCTCCAGGGAATCTTCCTGACCCAGGAATCCAACTTGCGTCTGTTGGGTCACCTGCACTGGCAGGTGGATTCTTAACCACTGTCCCACCCCCAGAAGCCCCTGCTAACCAGGCAACTTTGAGCAAATCGTCTTACCTCTGCAGACCATAGACCTGTCCTCTGAGAAACAGGGATAATGATGTTCAGTCTTCTGCAGAAGGTTGCTGGGAGGACCAGTTTGAGTTTGGGTACAGACAGATGGAAGGGCTGTAGTTGTTATTGTTGTTATTTCAGTGTCTCCTAGCTGTGGCATTCTTTGTCCTGGGAGAGGGAGCGCAGTGCATGAGCCTGCCTGCCTGAAGTCTTATCTGAACATCATCTTGAACTACTAGAAGAAAGGAGACAACTTCCACCCACAAGGTCTGTCTTTTCTGTTTTATAAGGTTTCTCATGAGCTTGTTCAAGACCAAACCGCTGGACTGGATATTGCTGTTCTCTAGCTTTGCAACAACCTCTAAGCCCTTGAGTGGCTCAGGAAAGACACTAGACTAAAGCACTTTTGGTCTTTTTCTTCTGATCTATCAATAACCTCAGATATGCAGATGACACTACCCTTATGGCAGAAAGTGAAGAGGAACTCAAAAGCCTCTTGATGAAAGTGAAAGAGGAGAGTGAAAAGGTTGGTTTGAAGCTCAACATTCAGAAAACAAAGATCATGGCATCTGGTCCCATCACTTCATGGGAAATAGATGGAAAAACAGTGGAAACAGTGTCAGACTTTGTTTTTTTGGGCTCCAAAATCACTGCAGATGCTGATTGCAGCCATGAAATTAAAAGACGCTTGCTCCTTGGAAGGAAAGTTATGACCAACCTTGATAGTATATTAAAAAGCAGAGACATTACTTTGCCAACCAAGGTCCGTCTAGTCAAGGCTATGGTTTTTCCCGTGGTCATGTATGGTTGTGAGAGTTGGACTGTGAAGAAGGCTGATCGCCGAAGAATCGATGCTTTTGAACTGTGGTGTTGGAGAAGACTCTTGAGAGTCCCTTATACTGCAAGGAGATCCAACCAGTCCATTCTAAAGGAGATCAATCCTGGATGTTCATTGGAGGGACTGATGCTAAAGCTGAAACTGCAATACTTTGGCCACCTCATGCGACAAGTTGACTCACTGGAAAAGACTCTGATGCTGGGAAAGGTTGGGGGTGGGAGGAGAAGGGGACGACGGAGAATGAGATGGCTGGATGGCATCACCGACTCTGTGGACATGAGTTTGAGTGTACTCCGGGAGTTGGTGATGGACAGGGAGGCCTGGCGTGCTGTGATTCATGGGGTCGCGGAGAGTCGGACACGACTGAGCGACTGAACTGAACTGACTTCCTAAACTGCACTGCACTACACCATACACACAAATGCACACACCAGAGAATCCATCTCAATTCTAATGGCTTAGTTGTTTTTCAAGCACAGACAGAATTTATAAACAACTCCTTAGAAGTTAAAGGAGGAAGAAAAATATCTTGTATTCCACTCAGAATGGATTTTTTTAAAAATCTGAGTCAAGATTTCTCTTCCTCTGAGATATGTTATGATTATGATTTCTCTCTTCTTTTCTCCCAATGGTTTCAAGTGCATCAAATACCCTATGTAGATCTTGATGGTGCTGCTTGCTGATATCTGGTTCTCCTTCCAGATGCATAATAGGATTGCCTTTCCTGATTCCTTGTGGCTGGATGCCACCAGGGGGCCAGCCCTCGTCAGCGTGTGGTCAGCAAAGGTAACATGTACTGCTTGTGGACCAGAGTATTTGATTGTTTAGATGTCACTCAAGTCCTCCAGAGCTCTATCCTGTGGTAGTGATGGGCAATGTTCAAGATGGTGGCTGCTCCATCATGTAGACCAAGTCCCTCAAGAGGAGACATGAAACAGAGCTTCCTGCTGACCAATAAGCAGCATGTCGATGAGGAAGAAAGTAACCTATTGTCATAAGTCATTAGAATCTAAGAGTTGCTTGTTACTGCAGCTTAACTAGCCTATTTTATCAGATCTACACCTAACAAATGAAAAACCAAGCGTCCTGATGTTGTTTTATGCCCTAAAGAATCCAAGTTGGCAATCATAGGAGACTGGAAATGTCCTAACTCTGTGTTGTCCACTGCATGGTCTGACTTCAAAAGAAGACCCTGCTTCCCAGAGAACTGATTTAGCCTTTGCATTAAATAAACATCAGGCTGCTTCCTCTACCGCATGGCAGGTTTTCATCTCCTCTGAATAATTTTTTAGCAACTTGAGAAACTGCAATCCAAACATATAGTATTTTTGGCTGGAAATTAAAACACGTCACTTTTAAAACATAAGCAGCATGCCCTGAATGTTTATGGTGAAAAGCTCACTCCTGGCCAGACTGCAAAGCTCACATTACCGAGAGGCAAACCCTGGAGCATGCTAGCAGTTTGCCTCCCAGTTCGTCCTTCCTACACAACGCGATGACTGTGAATCATTTCTCCTCTGGCACATGGACTCCCAGGCTTTCTCTGTGCTTCAGATCTGAGAGCGACTGGCTAGAATTTCCCCTTGCTGTAAGGGGACAGCTGCAGCAATGAAGAGACAGGTTTCTGTCTCCTGCACTGCCCAGGTGATGAGCTGATGTTGCCAGTTCTAAGGAAGTTTCAAAGACACCCCACTGAAGGCTCAGCCACCAAGGTTCTGGTTGGGGGAGCTACTTTCTTCCTTTGTTTGCACATCCATTTATTTAGGCAGCATTAGTTAACACCTGCTACGAGCCAGTTTGCTGGGAAAGGTGTGAGGAGGGACCCAAAGACAAAGACAGCATCACTCTGCTTCTTAGGAGACTGTAACCCAACATCTGAGGCATCTTGCTAACACAGGTTTCAGAGAGACCATATTCAAAGGAAATCTAGAGGCAGGTGATGTGACAGGGGCTGCATGAAGGGAAAGGGAAAAACAGCGTTTTGGACTGTCTGTTACTCACCTTCGTCACTCCACTTCCACCACTCCCTCTTGGGCTGCTGTTTCATGTATCACGTGTGAACGCTGAACTTCAGAGACATTAAGGGCTTTTTCCAGAGTCAAGTTGGAAGAATTCCATTTCACTGGCAGTTTCCTCTGACTCCAAAACTGGCCTCTGTTGAGTAATTTACACCTCTCTAAGCCACAATTTACCCTTCTATATAACGGAGATAGAATAAAAGACCAATCTCCTAGAATTGTGTTGAGGATTAAATGAGATAATTCATGAAAATAAAGTTCTTAGTCTGGCACATGTGCCCATAACTGTTAGAATAATAGTATTCTATGGGCATCTGATCTATTACAGATAGTTGGTTGGTTCTCAGAAATATTATTCTTATCTTCCTTTTAGGGAAAAGGAGAGTGAAACTCAGATAAATTTAAAACTTGCTTAAAGAAAAATTGAAAAAAGAAAGTGAAGTCACTTAGTCGTGTCCTTTGCGACCCCATGGACTGTAGCCTACCATGCTCCTTCATCCATGGGATTTTCCAGGCAAGAGTACTGGACTGGGTTGCCATTCCTTTCTCCAGAGGATCTTCCTGACCCAGGGATCAAACCCGGCTCTCCCACGTTGTAGGCAGATGCTTTACCATCTGAGCCACCAGGGAAGCCTTGCTTAAAGCCACCTAATTGATAGGTGATTGTGCTGGGGTTAGGACTGAGATCTGTCTGACTAGAACATCAGTGCTCTTTCTGACATGCCAGGTGTCTTCCAAAGCTAATTCAGAAGATCAGACATCCCCAGGGAATGGATGGCATCCATCACTACTTTACGCATTGGATAGTACTCAAGAGAGTAGTCTTTGCAGTGCTCGAGCAATGGGGATTTTACCAACCCTATGATCTGGGCAATCTATTTAACCTCTCTGAGACCTTTTTCCCCCATCTGTAAAATGAGAATAAATAATAAGACCTGCCTCTGTTGAGAGGATTAAACAAGATAATGCATATGAAGTGCTTAGCAAGATGCCTTGCACACAGAAAACTCTCAATGAATGTAAATATTGATGATGGTTGTGATAATAATGGTGATGATGATAATCTGGCATCACTGAATGGCCTAAGTGACACATTCATAGGAGCTGCCACACAAGAGGGGCAATGGCATTTACTTCAAGACTGTTGCCTGGGCCTGCACATACTTCTGGCTAAACAAAGACTGTTTATGATGCAACAAGTGAAGGAACTGTGGAGAATGATGAGACCTACCAGAATTAGCTTGCTAAGAACATGCATTTACAAGGCATTGCTTCTTTATGTGACTTCTTAAAATGTTGGTTGGCGACAAAGCCAGAATTCTCTTATCAAAATGAAATCTGCAGAATACAATTTTCAGCTCAAACAATGTGGTTTATACAAAGCGCCACCCTTTCAAGTCAGATGAGGAAATATAAAACTGTTCCATAATGGATATATTGTTTGCACACAAAAAACCATATGAATCCATGTTTCATGCCAGGCCTCATTTGGCATCTCCAGTAAAAGGGGAAAACTCTCTTTTCTCCAAAGGAAGCCCCTAAAGGAGACCTCAGCACCATCTCAACTGTCCCCTTGGCTTCTCCCAAAATGTCAGAGACCACATCTACCTCTTTACTCGCTGGGATGCCAGGTTGCCAGGAGACAGAGACCTGCACTGATCACCAGTGGTCCTTTTCATTAAACTGAGATGACTATGGAATTGTTCCCTTCAGCAGTGAATTCAGTTCTACAGAAATGTTCTAAGAGCTCATTAAATGCTCAGTAGTTTGAGTGAACTCCGGGAGTTGGTGATGGACAGGGAGGCCGGGCATGCTGTGATTCATGGGGTCGCAAAGAGTCGGACACGACTGAGCGACTGAAATTAACTGAACTGAACTGAACTGGCCGTACCAGGCACTGATACGGTATACTGTGAAGACACCTAGAAAGGTAAGACCTCATCTTGATCTCAATACACCAGCATCTACTAACATGGGGAAAAGTCAATTCCCTGTTCAGTTCAGTTCAGTCACTCAGTCATGTCCAACTCTTTGACACCCCATGGACCACAGCATGCCAGGCCTCCTTGTCCATCACCAACTCCCAGAGTTTACTCAAACTCATGTCCATGATGCCATACAAAAAGGCAAATCTTTACTGTCACAAGACAATCCTGCAGACAAGCCGTGGTCTTTCCCTGCTTCTTTACTGAGCATCAACTGTGTGCCAAGTGCAGTGCTAAGCATGGAGAGAGAAGCCAAAAGTCACCCTCTCTGTCCTTAGGATCAGAGCTCAAGTGCTTTAGAAACTCTGTGGAATGTAAGACAGCATCTAACTAGGAACCAGAAACATGATTTCAAAAGGTCTTCCAAGAATGGTAACATTCAGCACATTGCAGTGCTTTCCATCTAAGGACCAGGACCCAAAGTCACCAGGCAAGTTCTGATTGTGGGTTGTAATCATTGACTGCACAAAAATTCATTACCTACTTTTGAACTTAGAGCCATTGCAGGCCACTCTTGACATTTGAAGACTGTCAGCATTCAGCACCCTCTTCCTTTCAGCTCCTGGGTTTCCTAAGAGAATTTTCTCTTATGTGAAAGCTTGTCTGGAGAGAGAGAACACACCCTCTTCAAGGTATAGGGGGACCTTGGTCACTCGTCTCTCCGCCCAGGCTCAGGCCCTCTAGAAAGACATTTGGAGGATTCCAACCAGACTGAGAACAGGAAGAAGAGTCTTCCAGAAATAGTACCTCAAAGGCCTGAGGCAGGAATGAGTTTGGCAGAGTTCAAGGAATGAATAGTAACAATGAGAGCAGAAGGGTAGGATGGAGCCAGATTCTGAAAGACCCTGAGGGGACTGCAAGGGGATAAGGCGTTTATCCTGAAGCCATTAGAGGGTTAGCAACAGGAGAGTGGGGTATGACGGCTTATTTTTAAAAGTATCCCTCTGGCTGCTGGAGGGAGAATGGAGTGTGGAGGAAGAGGCAAGGCAGGAAGCAGTGGGAACTTCCCTGATGGTCCAGTGGTTAAGACTTGGTCTTCAAAGGTAGGGAGTGTGGGTTTGATCCCTGGTCAGGAAGCTAAGATCCACACACATCGTTGCCTCCCAAAAAACAAAACATAAAACAGAAGTAATGTAACAAATTCTATAAATATGTAAAAAGATGGCCCACATTAAAAAAAAAAAAATCTTAACTTTTGTTAAGAAAGAATAAACTTAAAAAAAAAAAAAAAAGAAGGGAAGCTAGAGAAGGGAGTCCTGCTATGGCCGGGGATGAGAGGTGAAGAATCCAGAATTACTCCTAGGTGTGTAGGTTAAGCAAGCAGATGGACAGTGCTCTTTAATGAATAGCAGTGGAGAATGCTTTCACTAGGGGCAGCTCAGAGAAGACCATGTTTCGAAAGAGAGGGAAAAAGAAAAACAAAAAACAGATTTTTCACTTTCAGCTTTTAAAGTTTGAGTTGTCCAAGAAATATTCAAGTAGAGACATCCAGCAGGGGTTTGTTCTCTGATCCTGGAGTACAGTGTATAGGAAAAAGATACAGATTAAAAATCTGTCTTCAGCGTCTAAACGGTATTTAAAGCCAAGGAATGGATTATCCCCTAATGAGAGAAACAGAGGTCCAGGAAAGACAGGGTCCTACTGTAGAGCACAGGGAACTATATTCAATATCCTGTGATAAACCATAAGGGAAAAGAATATGAAAAAGTACGCATACATAGAAACTGAATCACCTTGCTGTACAGCAGAAATTAACACAAATGGTAAATCGACTATAGTTCAATAAAATAAATTATAAAAAAATGAATAAGAGGTTCGAGGGCTGGACCTTAGATAATCTGACACTTAGAAGTCAAGCCTTCAGGAACAAGAAGAAATCCTTCATGGGTCTTCTCCCTTCTCGTGTGCCCCGCTGCACTGCGGGATCAACCGCGGAGGGAAAGAGCGAAACCATAAGACAATTTTTAACTTCATTTGAATACTGTGTGTACATAATTAAAAACATTTGGCCCCCAAGATTAATAACCCCTTTTACATCTTCCTTTGACAGTTGCTCTGATTTGTCGGGCGGGACTGGCGGGTTGGGTGCTTTTTGAGTTGATTAACACCTCCACGTTGCTTTGAGCAAAAGTGTGGGGCGGCGACAGAAAAATGCCACATTGCAGATGCCCGACTTGGGGATGGGACTCTGACTTCACGCCTCTCGCTAGAGGCAGAGACTCACTTCTGACGGAGGGAAAGTATTACAAAAATATATATGTAACACATATTCTATTCCTGATTTAGGTCTATAATCTTATGAGCCAGACTGTAATGAATAAAGTTATAATTAGCCGTAGATGAAGAACACGCAGCCGTGTTTTCTAGGGTGCACTTTAGGGCTCTGATCCAATCTGCACATTTACAAGCTGTGCTATTTGCATCGACTGCTACGGACTCCACTCAGAGACAGAAGAGGCTGCATTACTGATGACAGTGTGTGCATCTTGCTTATCTCTCTACTACACCCCGTGGGGGTAGGGAAGTGCAGGAGGAGGGAACAGCCAGGAAATCCGGAAAACACTACCCCTTCCTCACAGAATAGCTCCCCAAATAGCAGCATCCGTGTCTAGTCTATGCCAGAAAACCTGTGGCATTCTCCCCTAACTAGATCTACAGGCTTGGACAACATGGATGGAAATTGATGTGAATTGTGACATGGGCGGTGTGACCTTAGGCAAGTCACTTCCCCTCTCTGGGCTCTGGTTGTCCATTTGCAAAATAGACTTTGGACTTCACTGTCTCTAAGGACCTTTCTAGCTTCAGTGTCCTGAGTGTCTATGATTCTATCAAAAGAGAACCAAGTAGGGTGGTTAGCAGGCAAAGTCCATGCTGCCAAGGAGTCTTGCTACCCATACCTTCTCTGTATTTTGATGCAGAATGAAGCAGTGTGCTGGGAAATGTTTAACAACTGGCTCTCCAGTGAAAAAGCCCGGATCTGTAGTGTTTGCCAATTTCTGAGGTGTAAACACTCCCACCCCAGAGGATTACAACCTGCCCACACGATGTCCCTGAATGAGGAGCTGGGAAAAGATGCGCAGACTGGCCCTCAGAAGCTGGCACTCCTGCTGAGTGTTGCTCAACACTTGTGGTATGTGAGGGAATAACTGGCAAGTCACCCTTTCTCTCTTCTCCTCCACGTCTTCTGGTCAAAAGATTTAAGCAATGGCTAACCCCACATGGCAGGCAGGGAAGACACTGACTTTGGTCCTTCAATGAGCCCTCCTGCAGTGTGACTCTTGATGTGACTGTGGACCATGGCCTCAAGTTTAAGGGCACAGGCTCTTGCCAGACATCCAGGGTCCAAATTCTGGCCTTTTCTCTTACCAGCTGTGTGGACTTGCTCAAGTGACAACCTCTCTGATCTGAAGTGGGGATTGTAATTTCAGAGGTATTATCTTAGCTCAGGGCACCACAGATTGGGAGCTGAAGCAATTATAGTTTATTTTTTCAGTCCTGGATGCAGGAAGTTCAAATCAGGTTGCCAGCATGGCCATGTTCTTGCGAGGACTCCTTTCCTGGCTTGCAGACAAGCATTTTATTGCTATGTCCTCACATGTTGGAGAGAGACAGCTCTGGTTTTTATAAAGGCATCATTTCTATAGGATCAGGGTTCCACATTTAAGAGCTTGTCTAACCCTAATCACCTTTTTAAGCCCCTATCTCCAATACCGTCAAAGCGGGAGGTTAAGGCTTCAATACATAAACTTTCAGTTCAGTTCAGTCACTCAGTCGTGCTTGACTCTTTGCAACCCCATCGACTACAGCTTGCCAGACTTCCCTGTCCATCACCAACTCTTGGAGCTTACTCAAACTCATGTCCATCAAGTTGGTGATGCCATCCAACCATCTCATCCTCTGTCATCCCTCTTCTCCTCCTGCCTTCAAACTTTCCCAGTATCAGTGTCTTTTCCAGTGAGTCGGCTCTTCGCATCAGGTGGCCAAAGTATTGGCGCTTCAGCGTCAATCCTTCCAATTGAATATAAAGGACTGACTTCCTTTAGGATTGACTGATTTGATTTTCTTGCAGTCCAAGGGACTCACAAGAGTCTTCTCCAACACCACAGTTCAAAAGCATCAAGTCTTTGGCATTCAGCTTTCTTTACATTCCAACTCTCACATCCATACACGACTACTGGAAAAACCATAGCTTTGACTAGACGGATCTTTGTTGGCAAAGTAATGTCTCTGCTTTTTAATATGCTGTCTAGGCTGGTCATAGCTTTTCTTCCAAGGAGCAAGCGTCTTTTAATTTCATGGCTGCAGTCACCATCTGCAGTGACTTTGGAGCCCAAAAAATAAAGTCTGTCACTCTTTCCATTGTTTGCCCATCCATTTGCCATGAAGTGATGCGACCGGATGCCATGATCTTCGTTTTTTGAATGTTGAGTTTTAAGCCAGCTTTTCCACTCTCCTCTTTCACTTCCATCAAGAGGCTTTTCAGTTCCTCTTTGCTTTCTGCCATAAGGGTGGTGTCATCTGCATATCTGAGGTTATTGATATTTCTCCTGGCAATCTTGATTCCAGCATTTTGCATAATGTATTCGGCATATAAGTTAAATAAGCATGGTGACAATACACAGCCTTGACGTACTCCTTTCCCAATTTGGAACCAGTTCATTGTTCTATGTCTAGTTCTAACTGTTGCTTCTTGACCTATATACAGATTTCTCAAGCAGCAGGTCAGATGGTCTGGTATTCCCACCTCTTGAAGAATTTTCCAGTTTGTTGCGATCCACACAGTCAAAGGCTTTAACATAGTCAGTGAACCAGAAGTAGATGTTCTTCTTGAATTCTCTTGCTTTTCCTATGATCCAATGGATGATGGCAATTTGATCTCTCTGGTTCCACTGCCTTTTCCAAATTTAACTTGAACATCTGGAAGTTCATGGTTCATGTACTGTTGAAGCCTCACTTGGAGACTTTTGAGAATTACTTTGCTAGCTTGTGAAATGAGTACAATTGTGCAGTAGTTTGAGCATTCTTTGGCATTGCCTTTCTTTAGGATTGGAACAAAACTGATCTTTTCCAGTCCTGTGCCCATTGCTGTGTTTTCCAAATTTGCTGGGATATTGAGTGCAGCACTTTAACAGCATCATCTTTTAAGATCTGAAATATGAACTTTGGGAGAACACAGTTCAGTTCATAGCAATAGACTGGGATTAACTGAGTTAATACACGTAATGGGTAGGCATTCAGTGGATGTTAACTGTTGTTATATATATAATATGGATTTTCCAGGGGGTTCAGTGGTAAAGAATCTACCTGCCAAAGCATGAGATGCAGGAGATGAGGGTTCGATCCTTGGGTGAGGAAGATCCCCTGGAGAAGGAGATGGCAACCCCACTCCAGTATTCTTGCCTGGAGAATCCCATGGACAGAGGAGTGTGGTAAGCTATAGTCCATGGGGTCGCAAAGAGTCGGACACGACTGAGCGACTTCACTTTCACTTTTCACTTTCATGCATTGGAGAAGGAAATGGCAACCCCACTCCAGTGTTCTTGCCTGGAGAATCCCAGGGACTGGGAAGCCTTGTGGGCTGCCATCTATGGGGTTGCACAGAGTCGGACACGACTGAAGTGACTTAGCAGCAGCAGAAGCATATATAAATGACTATCAAGTTAACTTTGAACAGTATCAAAGATAAGACCAAAAGAAGGAAAAGACAAAGGAAAATTAACTTTGGCACAAATTTTGTAAGTCTAGAATTTGATTTTCAGGCAAGAGCCTAAGACCCTGAACCAACAAATGTCTAATCTGCTGATCAAGTCAATCTAGCTATTGGTCTAGAAGCTCTGCACTTGAATTTTGTGTTGTGCTCTGGGAAGGAGTGATGAGTCTTTTATTTTTTATTTCATTAAGTTCTCACTCTGCCAAGCAAAATACCACTTTCCTCATGCTTATTATAACTCCAGTCAATTCTCTTGACAACCCTGAGAAACAAATGGAAGGCCCATTGTTCTCATTTTACAGATGGGGAAACCAAGACTCTTAAGTATCAGGACCTGATCTGGAACCCGAGCCTCCTGACTCCAGAGCTTCCCTGAAGGGTGTCAATGGAAATGACAGTTGATATTATCATAACCACATACACACACCATCAGCATGGAGGCTGGGGAGAGGAGAGAGTAAAAGGGGGCTTTCAATTGCTCAACCATTTTTATCTGTCTTGGGCTCCCCTTTAAAAGTGTGTTAGTCCCTCAGTCCTGTCCGACTCTTGGCAACCCATGGATTGTAGCTCACCAAGCTGCTCCGTCCATGGAATTCTCCAGGCAAGAATACTGAAGTGAGTAGCCATTCCCTTCTCCAGGGCATCTTCCAGTCCCAGGGATCTAACCTGGGTCTCTCACATTGCAGGCAGATTCTTTACCATCTGAGCTACCAGGGAAGCCCTTTCCCTGTCCTCTAATCAACAGGGTAGAAGTATGGCCCTTTTGAGCATAATGGTATCCTCCATGACAGTTAGGACAACAGCTTATGCTGAAGACAGAAAATTTCCCTTGGCTTCCTAAGACCTGGGAGATATTTGTCAGAACTTTTAGAATGGTTAGGGGACTTCCCTGGTGACTCAGATGGTAAAAAAATCCGCCTGTCAAAACAGGAGACCCTGGTTCAATCCCTGGGTCAAGAAGATCCCCTAGAGAAGGGAATGACAATCCATTCCAGTATTCTAGCCTGGAGAATTCCATGGACAGAGGAGCCTGGCGGGTTACAGTCCATGAGGGCGCAAAGAGTCAGACATGACTGAGCCACTAATAATTTCACTTTAGAATGATGGAAGGCACCTTGCTCCCCTGGTCCAGGTTATATGCGGATTTGGGGAATCCTTTTTATTGCATTCCCTGGGGTGTGCTGGTCTTCTAAAGGATGCTCTGATTTCCCAGAATGGGGCCAGGTGTGCTGGCTGGAACTTGGTAGGAATCGGAAGGGGGTGTTTTGGCTTCTGATCTTCACTCTTCTGCTGGGGAGCTATCATCCTAGACCAGCCTCTGCCCTTCTCTCCTTACCGGGCCTCCCTGTTTCATCAGCGTGGAAAGAGGAGGGGGCACTCCCAGCTTTGAAATGTCAATGATTCTCTCACAACACCTTCACATTTGCCAAGGAACTTGGCAATGTTAACCGGATATAGGAGTCCTCAAAATGTGTGCATGAATCAGATCCTTGTTGGGCAACCACGTGGTGTAAAGCAGAGGGTCAGGCAGAATGTGACTAACCAGCCTGTAATTCATCATAAACTCCTAGATGTTTACAGAAGGCAGGAAGGGAGAGAGGAGGAAGAGAGGGAAAAGGAAGGAAGGGAGAGAGGGAAAGAGAACAGAAGTGGTTCAGAGCAGGCACACTGGGGTTGGAAGCTGTGAGTTTGAGCTTCCTCTCCTCCCTGGCAGCATGACCTTGGACAAGTCATTTAACTTCTCTTGGCTTCGGTTTTCTCATCTGTGAAATGGGGGATAGAAAGGCCTACCTCACAGGGTTAATGGAGAACAGTTAAAAAACCAAATTCAGCCAAGTACATTTTAAAAATCTTGTTGACGCTATTCAACAATTCATGAACCAAGCAGCATCCCATTTAGTGGGTAGGAAGGAGCTCCAAGGAACTGTGCGAAATGAAAGACTTTTATAGGTAGAAGGGAGCAGGGACAAGGAAGTTATACCAGGTTGATTATTGCAAGGTTCTTTTCCTTTAGTGGATGGCAGGGATCTCTCAGATGACCTAACTTAAGGTTCCATTGGACTAATTTAAGGTTCTATTTCTGGGAAAGCGAAAGTTGTAGTGAAATCCCCTTTGAGGCATGCTGTCTTGGTTTTTTGTTGTTGCTGCTGCTGCTGCTATTGTTTTTTAATTTTTATTGGAATATAGTTCATTTATAATGTTGTGTTAGTTTCTATTGTACAACAAAGTGAATCAGTCGTGCATATACATACATCCATTCTTACGCTGTCTTGTTTTTAACATGACTCCATGAAATAAAGTATTTGAAGGGCTCAAGATGTTGCTGGGTGCTTAATATTCACGCGTGAGTGTTCAGTCACCCAGTCGTGTCCAACTCTTTGCAACCCTCTTGACTGTAGCCCTCTAGGCTCCTCTATGGGATTCAACAAGCAAGAATATTTGAGTGGGTAGCCACTTCCTTCTCCATGGGATCTTCCCGATCCAGGGATTGAACCCACGTCTCCTGCATCTCCGGCTTTGGCAGGCAAATTCTTATTAATAAGGGGGATTAATAACTCGATAAGGTATGAAGCAAAGAAAGAGAAATGAAAGGTTGTGGGAAGATGGGGAGGGAAATAGGATTGAACCCCTGCTCAGCTTGGACCAGGCCTTTCCCCATGGAGCACCCCTAGAATCTCAGAAAAGTTGATCCTGGAAACTGACAGATGGGGCTGCTTTGTCTTTTTCGTTCTCAAATTCGGAGACATGAAACGAAGACAGAGATGGGGATCCACTTTAGACTACCCCCAGATTTCAATTGCTGCTGCTTATGCTGCTTTAAAATACACCCCCAAATAGTCAGCTACACCTCGCCTGAGACCCGTGCTCACAAACACAGGGCACGCACCTCTCCAGGCATTTTCAAACGCTCTCTTGCACACCCACCCCGCACATCCACATGCATACCCAACGAGGTCTGAGCGGCCAAGGTCACTGCTTCTCCTTGTGAGAATCAAAAGCAGCTACCCTTTTATCACTTTGAATTGATTATCTTAGCATTATTTTCTCCAGCTCCCCCCGCCCTCACTAGCCTCAGTCCCTCTGCTACATGCTGTCAAAAGCCCGAGCTCCTCTCTTGCGTGGCACTTGACATAGCCCATCATACAGTGGGATGTTCACGGTTATTTGCCTACTATCTGCCTCCCCTCCTAGGCCCTGCTGCTTCAGAGTGTGGGCAACTGAATCTGTTGGGCTCCTCCTGCACCTCGCGCCCTGCCCGGCATGCACTAAAAGTTTCAGAAACATATGTCAAACGTTGAAAGGAATAAGTGAGCACACAGCAGTGAGTCTTTCCAAGTGCAAGGTCTCAACACCTCAGACACTCTCCTTTACCTTGTATGGTACCCCAGCCCCCGCGTCCAGGGCCTCCACCCTCTGACTCTGTTCTGTAGCATCCTTGGAGTCCAGCCTTCTCCCATGGCAGTGGGAGAAGGGCCTCTCTCCTGGCAGACTAGATAGGGACCCCACCATGGCCTTCTCAGCTCCAAGCTGGGATTTCTGTGTCTATTATTATTAGGATCCAACTACTCCCAAGAGATCTCCAGGCCAGTGACCCCGTTTTCCATTCTCTAAACCTGCCACGCTCAGCACTGCCCTCTGTCCCTTTCCACCCTGACTCAGGCCTCAGATTCCCTCAAAAAAATCTTTTTAAATCTCTGCCCTCTTTCAGGGGACTCGGCTGTCTCTCTAATAAACAGAACATGAGCGGCTGCTGGCGCTCCACCTTGGAGCAGCACTGGAGGCTCTTGGGGAGCCCTGGATGCCTCTGTCCTTGCCAGGCAGGCTCCCCTGTAACACCCATCCCCTCCAGGCTGCCTGACCCCCCACTCCCAGAGCTGGGCCATCCTGCCCTCCTTCCTCATTAAGTCAGCGGCTATCTTTCCTGGAGCCCAAGAGGCGACAGGAGCAGCTGCCTGGCTTTGCAGATCTGAGCTGGCCCAAGGGGTTGATTAGCATATTGTTGTAGGGAAGGAGGTCTGGAGCAGCCCTTTTCTTATTGACAGTAAACAGCATTACCTAAAGGCTCCCCCACCCCTCCAGCCAGCCAGAAAAACAAGAAACACTCTCCTCCTCCCTTTACTCCTCGGTCCTGGGCACCCCTTTCCTGACCTCCGACCCCCCTCCCCTCCCCTCCCCCCCTTTCCCCTCCCCCTCCCCCTTTTCCCTGTTCTCTTGCCCTGCTCACCTCCCCCCACCCCCATGCTTGCTTCTGTCTCTCCTTCACCCCCACCCTCTCCCTCTTGTTGCCTCCCCTCCTCCCTCTCTTTCTCTCCACCTCCTGCTATCTCCACCTTAAACCATCCTTTTAAAAAACTGCAAACACAGAAGTCACCAAGGAAAAGCTTCTCATCTCCTAAAAAGGCGATGCATGCCTCCCTTACAGCTGGGGGCGACTTCACTGGCCCTCCGGACCAACGCTTCGCTCTGTCTGGAAAGCCACTGGAATGACAAATCTTTGGACAAATTACTGATTTCTCATCTAATTTACATCCAATTAGTGTGAGTGAAATGAATCATGTGGTCAGCCCCTCAGGGGAAGCATTGAGATAACAAATGCCCAGGGCTTCTTTCCTGGGGAACTGACGGGCCCTTGGGAAGTCCATGATTTACCCCTGGGTCAGAGGCCCCCTCCCTTCCCCCAGGCAGGTTACTGAGCCCATAGATCAACCCCACCCCCTCCCTGCAACCCGGACAAGCCCAAGGGAATCCAGATTGGTAAAAAATGGGTGGGTGAGAGCCACACATCCTGTTGATCCCCCACCGTGGAGGTAGGTCCCAGTCAGGTTAGAACCAAGCCATGAGTTTCTGTAGCAAGTGCCCATTTATGGGCTCGAGGCCCTCATACAGAGAATCTCTGCCATCACATCAGGACCTCATGAGGCAGGTGGTCCAGGGCTCTGATGACCCTAACTGGCATTTGATGCCACTCACCTTGTGCCAGGCCCTGACTTTACTGCTCTGTAGCATCTTAACCTTCTTAACTGTCACAGCAAAAGGACCTGAGGAGGCAGGTACTACTAAGACTTTCACTTTCCAGGGAGGGAGGGTCAGAGAGGACTTGCTCAAGGTCACAGAGGAAGATGCAGAACTAATCTGTGTGTGACAGATTAGTCCAGGCACTTAACTATTGTGTTCTGTGGGCTATACCCATTTTGCAGAGGAGGAAAACTGAGCCTTGGAGGGGCCAAAGTCGTTGCCCAAGGTCACTGCACAGTTTTGGCAGAGAGGGAAGGTCAAAACTTGCATGCGAATCAGCCCGCTACTCAGGACATGGGTGGAACCCCTACAAGTCCAGGCAGGTGGCCACCACTGCTGGGGGTGAATGCAGAGGGATTATCAGAGACCGTCCCAGCTGCTGAGGAAAAAAAAAAAACCAAGCACACACCTTGTGATGACTGGGTCATCACTTGCTTCTTCGTGCACGGAGAGCAGCAGACGGAATTCAGAAATGTTTTTCTAAAACAAGAAAAGATTCCTCTCTGAGATGGTTTGAAGTGGGAAGCAGGGGCGCGCGGGGGGAGCGGAGCGGGGGGCACGGGTTTCTTGTCTGAACAGTGCAGGAGCTGCGTGTTTGGGATGAGTTTGATCTTCCTGTGTAAACTTGTTTCTAGTCTGCTATTTAAAACCTGGCATATGGATGGGATCTCAGCTTCCAGTACTGGCAGTTCTTAACATTCACAGCGACTAAATAAAAAGGGAATTTTAAAAACCAAATGCAGTTTTACCCCATAACGAGGCAAAGAAAGAACTACTAAGAAGTTAACAACTTCCAAACTTGGGCCCAGCTTACCTCTAAATGTGGAGGCCTCTCTGGCGCAGAGTGGGGTGGGGAGCGAAGGGACCAGCATTTTCTGAGGACCTAGCGGAGGCCTAGCTTTTTGTGCTGGGGCTTAACCTGCAGCTCAGGGTTCAGGTTAAGGGCACGGTCTTTGCAGTCAGCCAGCCAGGCTCTGAAGCCCAGCTCTGCCACTCGCCACCTGGGTGACCTTGGATAACTTACCTCTCTGAGCTTCAGTTTCCTCTGCTATAAAACAGGTCTGAAATAGGACCCTAATCCCAGTTCTGCCACTTAACCAGCTGTGTGACTTTGTCGAGTTTCTTAAACTCTTGGAGCAGGCTGTTGTGAGGTCTGTGTGAGCCAGTGCTTGTAAAGCATGGAGCATGAAGCCCGGCACACACTAACTGTGCAAGACCCTGTATTACCAGCCACTAATGGGGGCAATGGGTATGAATTTCTTTACTTTTCAGCTTCTGAGCTTACAGACAATGCTGCACGTGGAGGTGGGTGTCCAACACCTCTTTCGAGGGGCTGAAGATAAACTGTGATCCCAGGAATGCGGTGAGCAGAGTAGAAAGAGAGGCCTGGGGTGGATGCGGAGAGAACAGAGCCTGGAGAGAAGGAAGCGGGACTCCTAGAGGCAGAGGACTTGCATCACCGCAGGCAGGAGTGATGCAAGCAGGTTCCAGGGAGAGCAAGGGTGGGGATTCTTCTCTGGGTCCCCAGTAACAACAGCAATTAAGTGCTCACTACATTAGCCTGGTGGCTTAGATGGTAAAGAATCTGCCTGCAATGCAGGAGACATGGGTTCGACCCCTGGGTTGGGAAGATCCCCTGAAGAGGGGAAAGGCTACCCATTCCAGTATTCTAGCCTAGAGAATTCCAAGGACAGAGGAGTCCTGGTGGGGTCACAAAGAGTTGGACACAACTGAACAGCCAACACACGTTCAGATGCCTGCCACTGTTCTAAATGCTATGTGAGCTTAGGTTTCTTCCGCCCCACATGAGCCTCAGCGTGTGAAAATGGTATTATTAATTTTGAATAGGAAACAGAGACTCAGAGAAGTCAAGGCCCAAGGTCACACAGCTAGACAGTGAGAGACAGGACAGGAACACCAACCCAGGGAGTCAGGCTCATATTACTGTCTCAACAAGCAGGTCTTGGCTCCAGGCAGCACCCTGTCACAGAGAAGAAAGAATTGTACCTGTGATGAGAAAGAGCAGAAATGGTCCCGCTGATCCAGGTAGAACCATCAAGTGAGCTCAAAGTCTCCTGCCAGCTCACTAGGAGCAGAGACCGCTCAGACCCACTCAGGATTCCTGGTACCCCAGAGCAAACCCCTCAAGACACCAGCAAAAGCCCATTCATCCCTTGACCAGCTCTGTCAAACGGGCCATCACACCCTAGATGGGGGCTGCTCCAAGCAGAGTGACAAAAAATGCTTTGTGTGACCTCAGTTTCTTGTTCTATAAAATGGGAAGATCATGGCACCTACATCAAATGCTTGTCCATGAGGGTGAAGTGGAGCAGCTAGAGTTCCCCTTTCTACAGTTGCTGTTCCCAGTGATGAAACCAAGAATGAATCTCTAATCTGAAGCAGAAGACGTGGCCCCTACCAACTATGTTAAATTGAATGGGGCGTAGGTAGGCTGAGCTGTCTGGGCGGGGAACTCTGGTCTGCAGAACTCCGTAAGGTCCTGGGTCATGGCTGACTCGAGTGTCCCCAGACACATCGAACTGCCCTGCTTCTTGGGGGCTGCTCCCAGACACACCTCACCCCAGCTCCCCATCTCTCCAGAGCATCCCTTGGGAGGAAGAGCTTCGCTGTGACTCGGAGCTCTGCCCCCTGGCACCAAAGACGCGCCTGCTCGGAGTCCCCGCTTCAGAGCCTGCCACTGTCAAGACTTATGGCCGCTGCGTCTCTCCCCCTTGCTGGGTCTGGCTACATCACTTATCTCCCCGACGCTGACCTGCCAGCAGCTGCAGGAGGCTCTCTCCGGTAAGATTTGATTAATGAGGTTCAGCAGCAACAAATCAGTCTTATGGAGCAGCCCTCCCCTCCCGGGGACACACTCTCACAACAGCCGCTGCATACAAACCGCCAGGCGGGTGTGGGGCTGCCTCCCGGGCCTCCTGCCAGTGGCCTCTGGCTCTGCACCCCGCATTCCGTGGGCCAGACCTGGCTGGACTCACTGCTCACCCACCGGTGTGAACCGCGGCCCGGTGCAAGCAAGAGGTGTTTGCTCTTTTCCCCTTAACTTCAAGATAAAGCTAATTGTTATAATAGTGTAAATCATAATAGTTACTATTTCTGGACTTGCTGGATGTCGGGTACTTTGCTAAACACTTGATGTGATTTTATTTAATTAAGCCTCTCAATAACCCTAGGGAGTGGGGTTTTTATTATCCCCATTTTACAGATGAGACAGGGAGGTGTGTGTGGCCTGATAACTTGCTCAAAGTCACACAGAAAGGGACACAATTGGGGTTTGAAGCTGGCCTTTAATTATACTTCTTTATTTGTTTGAAGTCTTGAAACTCTTTGGAAATATAAGGAAAGCTATGGTTATTTTCCTTGGAAAAATGAACATAACATATACATACTTCCATTTAATTTTGGCATTCGCGGACGCACCTACCTTCAACCATCTATCCCGAGGGCCCCACCGCCACGTCACACTCTGTGACACATAGGCACAGTCCTTACCCCTCTGGGCTTCCATCGCTCCTGCAGGACAAGAGACTAGGAGGGGTCCCACCTCCACCAGCCCACCCCTTTCCTACTCTTTACATCACAAGCATGATACCCAAATTCCGCTTCCCAATCTTATCTGCTCGTTCCCATCTGGAAAGTTTGTATCCTTGGAAGGCAGAACTGTTTTTCTGTTTGAGTTTCCAACCACTATATGTGCATCACCCCACCCCACCCCTTCTCCTTACCCCGACCGTTTTATTGGAACTGTTTGCTTCTCAAGTAGTTACAGGAAGCCTGTGTTCTGTCCGTTCCTTCGCAGCATAATCCACGCATCATTCAAGTGCATGTCCCTCCAGCCATCGGTGACCCAAGTCACCTTCCCGGGAGCCTTTCTGTCCTGCTCAGCTGCTGCTCAGAACCCCCAAAACTCCTCTCCCTGTCTCCCCCAACCACCAGGACTTGATCCCCACACTTTCTTTGTCAGCTGAAGGGGCTGTAGATCCCCCTGCTCTGGTTCCCTCTTTACCTTCCCCAAAGCCTTCGCATCCCAGAAACATTTGTCAGGGATTTGCCAATAGTCACTTTTTCATCTGCTGGGGCAAGAGTCATCTTTGCATATAGATGTTTTGTAATAGATGCTGCATTGATTATGTAAAGTTCTTTTGGGAATCGCCTGGCCATTTCTGGGTCCTCACTGACTGGGTCCGCCTCCAACACACGTCTCGAACCTCCTGGGTCAGGAGCAGCAAACCACCTGAGCCAGGGGCCAGGGGAGGGGCACACCCCAGATGGCCTCATGAGTGACAGGGACAAATGACTCTACCCATCTGAGATGGACTCACATGGCCCATTCTACCTGGGACCAGCGGGCTGAGGAAGGTCCATTTAATCTGAGGACTTGTTCCTTGGTTGGAAATACTGATGACGATTCTGGTGATGAACATGTTTTATACTTTGCAGGGTACAACATAAAGTGGGTTCCTCCGTGAGCCACATTACCTTCACTACTGTGGAGGGGGAGGCGCTGCTATGATGCCCCCTTTACACAGATTTGGAGAGTACAGCACTGGGAAGAGATTTGCTCAGGATGGCACAGTTCACGTGCGGGAATTCCAGCCTTCGAGCCCAGCGCAGTGACTATGAGATTGTGCTTTTCCTCGCACATCATTTTGTTCAAAAGCTCACAGCGGGAGGGGGGATTTATCAGATGCTCTCAGACGCTCCCAGTCCCAGTGTCCTCCAGGAGCACGCAGGAAATGGCATGGAGTGGTGTGCATTTGTGCTGGGGAGAGGCGTGAATAGCTACGTGCGGGCTGTTTGGGAGTGGTGGGGCTGCGTCTCTGCAGTGGAGCGTGCCCGTGTGTGGGTTGGGTGAGTATGAGCGAGAGGAGTGTAGGGGGGCTGAGAGCCTGTCTGTTGGGGGTGTGTGCTGTGTGGCACACGTATACGTGCGATGTGAGCCTCCTCTGCTTCCTCCTCTGGTGGCTCACTCTGCACTTCGAATTCAGAGCCCAGAGCCTATGAGTTAAGTCTCCTGTTGCTATTGTCATTGTTCAGATTCTAGGTCTCGTCCCACTCTTTGTGACCCCATGGGCCACAGCACACCAGGCTTCCCTGTCCTTCACTATCTCCCGGAGTTTGCTCAAACGCATGTTCACTGAGTCAGTGATGCCACCCAATCATCTCAACCTCCGTCACCCATTTCTCCTCCTGCACGCAGCCTTTCCCAGAGTCAGAGTCTTTTCCAACGAGTTAGCTCTCCGCATCAGGTGGCCAAAGTATTGGAGCTTCAGCATCAATGAATAGTCAGAGTTGATTTCCTTTAGGATTGACTGGCGTGATCTCCTTGCTGTCCAAGGGACTCTCTAAGCCTCTTAGGACAAGAAAACCCAATGGCTCACTCTATGCAGACCATTTGGGAATGCCTATAAAACAAACATGCTTAAAAAAAAAACCCTGCCAAGTCTCCCCTGAAATCGGCTCCCTATAATCTAAAAAATATAACAAACTAGTGACTATTAAAAAAACAAAAGAAGACACGAACTAGTGGTTACCAGTAGAGAGTAGGGGGAGGGCCACTGTAGGGGTGAAGAGTGGGAGGTAGATTCCTGGGTGGAAGATAGGCTGCAAGGATATACTGTACAACACTGGGCATATAGCCAATATTTTGTAATAACTGTAAAGGGAAAGTAGCTTTGAAAATTTTTTTTTTTTTAGTTTTTGAAAAGGCTCCCCCTGCAAGCTCAGGACATGCCCCAAGGGTTGGGAGTTGCTCTCTGGAAGTACCTTTGGGATCAGTGATCAGCTCACCCAGAAAAAAAGGCCTTGTAGGTGTGGGATGTGGACACAGAAATGTCCCAGTAGAATCAGGCCAGTTGTCCCGATGGCAGAAGTCAGGGGAGGGAAGAGCAGCCATAGCAAATCCCTGTGGGACACAGCGCCCTGCGCCACTGTGCCCAAGGGCCGTGGGGAAGTTTGCAGGACACTAAGACAGGTGCTGGGGATCCTTTGTCCCGGGGAGGCTGAGTCCAGCATGGGGTCTGGTCGTTGGCTTCTCATCGGAAGGCATAGTAAGTGATCCCTTGACTCTCCCTCTGGCCAACCTCCAGCTTTTGGGCTGACAAGGCCCATGAGGCTGCCTCCCTGGATGGCCCCTGACATCCTGCAGTGCCAGGGTCAGCTCAGAGAGAGGCCTGGAGGTCCCCCTCTGCCCGCCTTCCTGACCTCTGTCTGCCTGCATGGTACACTTGCTGGTTTCAGCTGGCCCAGACACTCTGAAAACAGCCCTAAATCATTCATGACTCTGTCTATAGCTGAGCTGTGGGAGGGAGATGGAGACCAGTCAAGCTGCTGGGGTACCTAGTAGGGATCAGCCACGGCCAGCAGAATCCCCTTTCCGCCTGCCCCGAGGCTGGCATCCCCTATAGCAACTCTGGAGCTCTCCCTGGAGCTTCCTGCTCTGGCTTCTACCTGAACTTGGCATCCCCACGTGCCAATTAGAGTCACACCTCCCATTTAACCAGAAGCACATTTTCCAGCTTGTTCCTCCACCAGGCTGGGCTCCAAATGCCTCTCGTGGTTGTTTCCTGAAATCAAATCCAACCTCAAAGCGTGAAGATTTGCCATTATTAAAGACGAGCAAAAGCATATGCCCCGGGCTCTGGAGAGAATGTCTAATGAGGATTCCAAAGATCACAGCCGACTCGCGAGCTCTTGGAATCCGATGGGCCCTTAGCAGTCACAGAGCCCTCTAATTACGCTCCCTACACGGCTCAGCTGTACCCACCGCCAGGCCCGCACCACGTGGCTCCCACGACAGTAGTCTGTGTGATCTAGAGACGGTGTTTAAAGCCGGAGTATAGCGGGGAAAACCAGGCATGGTCAGAATTACCTTTACCAATCCCTTAGGAGAGAGACCCACCTCAGTAAGTCCAGAACAGTGGGCTTTCCTTCAGTGTTGGAACAAACCACTCTGCTTTGGGGGTTAAGCACCAGATGAGGTTGTTGGCTTCATGGGAGGGGCTAAGCACAGGAGAGATGCGTGTCTTGAAGAGCTAGAATCGCCCTCAGGGTGATACTCGCAGGAAAAGAGGTGCAGAGAATTGAAAGCCACTGGGGAAGCAGCGGGATCCCTCTTCCATCTTGCACTTGCTCTAGGCCCAGACTTGAGTAAGATGGCGTGGGAACCTCCACTTTAGTCTTTATACACTCTCTTTGTTATCGTTATTATTACGATTATTATGCCGTGTGCACATACATGATTTAACTCAAATACGTGAAGTGTGATCTCCCTGGAAGACTCCTTCTGTGCCTGACAGTATATTTACATCCTTCAAGGCTACTTCCGCATTCCAAACCCACTTCTTCCAGGGGGCTTTCCCTGATGGCCTTGGCAGGAACTGGTGTCCCCCAACTACGCACTCCTGCAGTTGATTGTCCAAGTTGCCCTGCGCCTCATATCATGACAACTATGTACATGTCTTATTTCCTCAAATAGGCCAGGAAGTCTTCTGAGGGCAAGGTCCTTGCCTGTTTCTGCTGTGGGCCCAGTGTCTCCCACACACTCCCAACAGTAAACGTTGATTCAAAGACTAGATATATGAATGAATGAACTACAAAATTGGCTCATCTTGGGAAATAAAAACAACTCTGCTTCGCTAATACCAAAGTCCTATGCTCCTGGACTTAAGACACGCTGGAGTGAGAATTCCCATTTTGACCTGACTGCTAGTAGCTCAGCTGATAAAAAATCCACCTGCAATGCGGGAGACCAGGGTTTGATCCCTGAGTTGGGAAGATCCCCTGGAGGAGGGCATGACAACCCACTCCAGTATTCTTTCCTGGAGAATCCCCATGGACAAGGAGCCTGGCGGGCTATGGTCCATGGGGTCGCAAAGAGTCAGACACAACTGAGCGACTAAGCAGACAGCACACACCCACATAGTTCAGATGTTGTTGGTGAATGTGCCTCTGCGCCATCCCACTCCCTTCCTCCTCGAAGCTGCCTTCTCTACTAGACTCCTTCCATTCTTCTTCTTTTTAGACATCAGCTGCATTGGGTCTTGGCTTCACTACTTGCAGCATGTAGGCTTAGTTGCCCCTCAGCATGTGGAATCTTAGTTCCCTGACCAGGGATCAAACCCATAGCCCCTGCCTTGGAAGGCTGATTCTTAACCTCCGGACCATTAGGGAAGTTCCCCAGATTCTTTCCATTCTAATGCACCATGTGGTACGCACCTGCCCAGTCATAGGAGCAGAAGGTAGGAAGAACAAACATTAATATCCCCATTTTAAGCAAAAAGAAACAAGGTTCAAAGAGGCTCATGTCTGGTCTGCAGTCACATGGCTCCTGAACAGCAGGGCCTGGATTTGTGTGAACCGAGCAATATCTGCTTTTTCTTCCCTTTCTATTTAATCGCATGTTACCTCTGGATACAGATGCCATTCCACTCATAATAGGAATCCAGCTATGAGGGGAGCCCCACCCCGCCCAGACCAACAAGAGGCCAGCGGGCATATTCCTGATAACTCTTGTCCCATGGGAGTGCACGGTAAGAAAACAATTTTGGAGAAGGCCTGCATGTGGGTGGCAGCAACTCCAAATGTCCCCTTACTGATGCCCAGTCACCTCCCTGACCCTCTGTCCAGTTCCCTTGAAAGTGAAAGTTGCTCAATCATGTCTGACTCTTTGTGATCTCCTGTGCTATACAGTCCATGCAGTTCTCCAGGCCAGAATACTGGAGAGGGTAGCCTTTCCCTTCTCCAGGGGATCTTCCCAATCCAGGGATTGAACCCAGGTATCGCAAATTGCAGGCAGATTTTTTAAAGCTGAGCCACAAGGGAAGCCCAAGAATACAGGAGAGGGTAGCCTATCCCTTCTCCAATGGATCTTCCCAACCCAGGAATCAAACCTGGGTCTCCTGCATTGCAGGTGGATTCTTTACAAACTGAGCTACCAGGGAAGTTCCCAGTTCCCTTGGTGTGGTGGAATTCCTGTTTCTGTCACTGCACACCACTGGCTGGGTCCCCTTTCTTGCTACTTCTTCCCACCCATTTGCCTGTGACCAAGCTCTGTCCCCAGTTCCCCAGAGGGATGGAACAGCACGAGGAACAAAGCTTTGGAGCAAACCTGATTCAAATCTAGCTCAGCCTGTTTAGTACTTGGCTGACTGTAAAGCCACTTACCTTCTCTGAGCTCAGTTTCTTCATATATAAAATCAGAATCACAACAGTCACTCAAAGCTTTGCTTATAAGATGCTAACGACATGTGTAGCTGGAATTTAGACCTGGGTGGAGGGCTGCCGCTCAGCAAGCTTCAGCATCAGACCACCTTGGTGTTACCCCCAGCTTCTACTCTAATCTACCAACTGTGTGTCTCTGGGAAAGTTACTTACCATCTCTAAGCTTCAGACTCCTCACCAGTAAAAGAGGGATAAAAATAGTACCTCACTCGAAGGGCTGCTCTGCGATGAAAGGAGTTAATTTACATTCACAGCTTAGCACGGTGTCTGGCACTTAACCAGGACTCGGTAAATGTTGCCCATTAATTATTAGCCGGTATTAATTTTGCTGATAAACTGGCGGACAAGTCTGGTAGGAGTTTGCATGAGGTCTTCACGAAAGGGGTGAGGAGAAAAGTAAGGTAACATCCTGAGGTTGGTCCTTGGAGTAGCTTGGGGCCAGAGCCCTGCTGAAGAGCCGGCAGAAGGCAAAATGAAAGTGCAGGAGCAGCTGTCAGGTACCCGGGCCACAAAGGGTGACACAGGATGGTGTAGTGCACGTCATCTCCAGGGAATCTAAGATGTCTGTTTACTAAGCAGCTACTGTGTTCCCAGGCTTGTGCTTGGTGCTGAGGATTGAGTGATGAATGGAAGTCACAGCCTCACCCTCCCCAAGTGCATCATCTGGAATTGCCTCTGGGGCTGCACCACACTCTGAGGCAGCCCCCAGGGCCAAATCCCAGAGGTCTCAAGCAGGAGGATATGCCCTCTTCAGCCAGGTTCAGGCTGCAGACATTTCTGGAGGAGTTTAGAGGCGCAGAAGATCAGGGAACTGATGCCCCAGAGGGGCTTCCAGGAATAATAGGTGAGATCGTGAAAGGGCAGACATCCTATAGGTGGGGTAAATTTAGGGCTATGATGCTTGAGGGGCTATGTTCTCACCTAAGAGCCAGAAAAGCAGGAGGTGGAACAAAGGTGTGGAATGGGAGGCTGCACCCTCAGAAAGGGATGGTTTATGCCCCCGGGCAGGGTCTGCCTGTAGACCCAGACTCACTGGATACACCCCCCACCCACCACGATTCCTTCTGCACGTGCGTGTTTAAAACATCCACACACACTGAGCTACCTGCTGTGCACTCAGCAGGCATACACCAGAGAATCCTCTCCGCCCACATCCCACCCCACTCCCCAACCCCTCACTCTAGCACCCTGTGGGCTCTGGGGCCCCAATCCCAACGCTTTCACTGCTATGTGACTTAGTTGAGTTCCTTAAACTCTTGGAGCCTCAGTGTCCCTTTTCTGTAGAACAGGAACTGTAAGAGTCCCAATCTGACAAGGTCGCTATAAAGATGAGACAAACTCATGCATGGCAGGTCCTTAACACTGTCCCTGGTACCTATCAGGGCTCACCCTCACCCCACCCTACAGACCACGTGTCCCTCTGTGGAACCTGTGTCTGCCAGTGATCACACAGCACACGCCACCCTGGACATCACAGGGTCCAGCCCTGGAGGACCATCCCACCAGGCTAGGGTACTGCCACACACATCACCCTCAAGACTCCAGGTCTACCTCCTTTCTCTCAGGGACTCTCTGGAAGGCTCAGCAGAGGCAGATTGGCCAGGAGTGCCTGCAGAGCCTGAGCCACCAGACATGGCCTAGGAGCAGCTCTGCAGGTGGGGACTAGGCTGGGCGACCCCCCGGCCCAGAGGTGCCTCCCTCCCCTCCAGCCCATCCCTACAGGAATCATTCAAGACTCTAGTCTCACAGCTGCTTCCCCACCTTCCCCCATCACTCTCTACAGCCTTTGTTATCTCAACTACTTTAAGAGAGTTCTCTTTTCTCCCCCTCAACTCCTCTGATGTTAATCTCTCTCCATAAATCATACCCTCTAATCTTTTCATCACCTTTCTCTGATTAAAGCAGCCTGGGGGTTGGGAGCCACAATCCTAGACTAAAAAGCTTTGATGTCCAAACTCAGGCCCGAGGCAGGGCAGGGTGGCACTGGCTGATGGTCACCGCCCACGTGGCACGCCTGGCATATGCACCGGCCACACGGCCACGTTCCTGAGTTGTCCTGGGCTGCCGGTGTGGCTCGGCACCTCGAGGATTTCACAGATCTCTTCATGAATATTTCTCACTACATACTGGATGTCATTATTCTATTGAGAATCAATTAGCCCAAATGTTGTTATGACAGCTACAGAAAAATGATATTTTTAGCTTTGCTTTATGCTGCTCTGTCTCTTCACAGAATTATTGAAAACCTTAAAACTGATCTAGCGGCGACACGGGCCTCCGTGGCAAACCGGGAGCGATTGATCTGGAACTAGGGAATTCTGGGGAGCGCTAGGCTTTTCTCAATGAAGTAGGAGCTCATTAGAAATGACTCCTGGGATGCAAGGCAGAGTATGACCTCAGGCAGGATACTTAGCCTGTCTGAACCTCGGTTTCTGCATCTGTGAAATGGGAATAACAACCATCCTCACCTTCAGTGTCGGGACAAAGATGAAACATGAAAGGCATAAGAAGCACTTAGCGAGGCACGTGACAGCACCACAGCAGGCATTCAACGTGTGAGTGGCCCTACTGCCTGATGGCTAGGCAGGGGGCCCTGCGGCAAGGCTGTCTCAGTTCAAGCTCCAGGTCTGACACGTCATAGCCTTGTGACCTTGGATAGATCACTTAACCTCTCTGTGCCTCAGTTTTGTCATCCATGAAATGGGAAACATCATACTTGATAATGTTGTTGTAAAGAGTAGGTGAGCTAATATAAGTAAGACACTTAAAAATCCTACCTGGATAAAAAATGTCAGATCTTTTTAGTGCAGGATGACTGCCACTGCCTTCTGCTTCCCACCTTTGTTCAGCTGACCCCTTTAGCCCAGAATCTTTCCCTTCCAATCCTTGTACTTTATATCCACTGAATGTTAAAATCTAGCTCAACTGTCACCTCTGCTGCTATGCCTGGTAGATGGGGACTGGGACACTGGTTCCAATAATCTCTGGGTGAACACGGACAAGGCAGTTAACCTCTTTGTCTTAATTTCCTGGTTGGTAGAAAAGGGATAGTTAATAGTTTCTTTACCTCTGAGATGAGGGGCTGGCCCTGTCCAATTCTGAAGCTGGGTAGGTAATTCTGCATTCAAACACCAGTCTCCCTGGATAGTTTCTAAAGATCACCTGCACACTTCTTCCCCCATCAGGAACAGTATTACGGATTTACGGTAAACAAGGAAGCTGTTTTACAGCAAAAAGAAAATAAAAAATAAAAAATCATCTTTGGCCAGAAGGCTCCGGAATAGAGTAAGAGGAGGAGGCAGTTCCAGGATGATACCCCCTGCAGCCACGTGCTCTGCCAAGACCGGAGCTGGTGTCAGGAAAAAGGTGCTTGCCATCTGAGCACCTTTGCTTCCAGCCAAGTCACACCCCACTCTCCCATCCAGCAGGTTTTGTCCAGCTGGAATTAAATAGCATCTGATGGCTGACATCTTTCAGCAGAGAAAGGGCCAGAGGAGCAGGTTGGGAGGTTCCCTGAGGGACCCCAGGGCACTCTATATCCTGTGCTTGCCACCCCTGGTTCTCTGCCTGAATGAATCCTTGCTCTATTCTAAGGCTCAGTGTGAATCAACCTTATTTATATAGCCCCCACAGTCCCTTCATTTGGGATTGCCTTCCCCTCCATCTCAAGTCCCCCACTGCACTCCTTCTGACCACTACTGTAACCCTTGTCATAGCCACCACCTCTGAGACCAGCTCTTTGTGTGCAGGGCTGTCTTCCCTGCTGGATTGTTAGTAAAAAGAGAGTCAAGACTTAGCTCTTACACACTGAGTGTATTTGCTCTGTCTTCCTTGCCTCAACACTGAGCTGCTTCCCAGGCATGACTGTTCAGCTGCTGAACAGGCACCACTGTTCTCCCTGGAGACTGCCCCACCCTCTGCTATCCTCTCTCTGCCCACCTTGTGTTCATGATCACCCCGTACAGCTGTGCAGGTTGGTCACTGCACAACTCTATGGCGCCATTCACGTAGACCATATGAGTAATGATCCTGTGTGCCATGGTGGCCTGGCCTATGCTGGGGACTTTTAAAGAGTTTTATTGATTTGGGGATACTCTGACTTTTGAAGTCCCCACTCTACATAAAAACACACCCATAGACTTCAGTGAATATAATTTCTGGCTGCAAAATTTTTTTAATTTTTATAATCTGACTTTTGAAATGATTTGGCCATGAGTAGCTGATTTATGTCTGGCTATGATTTCTCAACAGTATTTCCTGAGGATTCTGGAGAAAAGAGAGGATCAAAGCTGTAAACAGGTTTCAAATGTAAAGGAGTCTTTATGAATTTAGCCATGAACAAAGTTGGCCTGATGTTTTACAGACATTGAATTAAACACTTATTCTCTTTTTCTCTTGCCATTTTCTTTTCACATTTGGGAGTCAATAATCATTTCTTTCAGGATTCAGACTTTTGCATAGGCCTCAAGCATGAACGCAGGCCCTTACCTCTTTCTCTCCAGAAGACAGACTGATCTATAACTTTGAAAGACACTTTACTGATAGATTAATGATAAGCAGGTGGTTCCATGCTCCCACTTATTTTTGCAGCTTAAGCATAATTATTAATTGCTCCCTTTCACTTCTGATGATGCCAGTGTATTTGAAAATATATGATGCCAATACTTTCAACCGTATTGTCACCTTGTTTATAGGGAAGAAATTACCATAGAAAGGAGACAGGTGGAGGCCCAAACCTGCCCCAGACTCCCTTTCAGGACAGGCTAGAGGCTCCTATGGGGTCCAGGGAGGCTCACCTTCCACCCTGGCATCTACCCCACCACCTCTAGGAATGTACCAGAGATTGCCACAGCTCACACCGCAGACAGAAAGTCTTTTTCCTCGCCCCCATCTAATGCCTGCTTGCCAAAGTCCTCATTTCCTGCGACACAAATGACATCTTTCTTAGAAGACTGACAATGGACATTTTCATTTCCTTTTGTGAAAACCCCACTCCCATCCACAAGGAGATGCTCCAGCCCTATGACCCCAACTATACAATCGCAAAATAGTTCTGCATTGATACACATCCCAGAACCTTTAATCTACATATCTTTAAATCTTAACTCTTTCACAGAATAAGGCAGAATATCAACAAATCAGTCCATCAATTCCTCTTTTAGCACCAATCAGATTGCATTATGATTGTATCCATGGGTCCCCCTCCCTAGACTTGGTTCTTAGAGAGACATGGGTGCCTCATTCATCTTTGCCTTCCCAGTGCCAGTCCCGTCCTAGCACAGTGAAATGTTTACTGAAGGATGAGGGAATGAGCAAATATGACAGCAATTTTCTGTTAGACTGTGAGCTCCTTGAGAGCAAGGACTGTGCTTGTTCATTTCTATCTCCACCATAGTATGTGACAGCTCACGGCAGAGGTTCACCAAAGGACAGAAACTCATGCAACATTTGATTCTATGGTGGATGGATGGATAGATGGACAGATGGGTCATGGAATAGATGGAATCATGGGATAGATGGATCATGGCTGGATCCATGGATCATGGATCATGGATGGGTTGAATGCATGCTTAGGTGGGTGGATCTTTACCCTGAGAGACTGGTGTCCAGGGAGAAGATACAGCTGCATTGACTCTAATAGATTCTCAGGTCTCAGCTCCAGTTCCCAGGAGGCATGACTAACCTATGATTCCCTTCCTTGGATTCCCCAGAGCCTTTATATATCTTTACAGCAAACTCCTTTCTGTTTAACACAGTTCCAGTGACTCTCTGATTCTTCTCACCAAAAGAGTCTGACTTAGGTGGGAACCCTGATCCCAGGTTCAGGAATGGACAGAAATTAATACTTTCTTCTTGACTGTGCCTCTTAGGAAGCATGGCAAATTCATTCCTTTTCATGATCTTCCTCAAGATAGTGCTAGAAGGCTGGGCTGCTTATCAGAACCATAGTAGTTCAGTTGAGTTTAATAAATCTGTTTTCTTTTTGGGCGGGGGGCGGTGTGGAGTAGTTGCTGTGCAAGTCTGTGTCAAGTGCTGGGTGGACTTCTGTGGAACAGTCTGGTCCCTAAACTTGAAGTAGTCCATCAGATCCTAGCATCAACTCCAATAGTTGCTGTGGCATTTCAGGTAAGTTGCCTTCTGTTCTGGGTCTCAATTCTCTTCTATGAAATGCAAAGTTGGAAGGAGGGCACAGAGTCTTTCCTGCTTTAAACTTTTGAGTTTATATGACTTGCTTAAGGGGGAATTCCCAGGTGGTGCTAGTAGTAAAAAACCCACCTGCCAAAGCAGGAGACATAAGAGACACAGGTTCAGTCCCTAGGTTGGGAAGATCCCCTGGAGGAGTGGATGGCAACCCATTCCAGCATTCTTATCTGGAGAATCCCAGGAACAGAGAAGCCTGGTAGACTACAGTCCATAGGGTCACACAGAGTCAGACACAACTGAAGTGACTTGGCATGCACACACACACACTTGCTCAAGGTCACTGATACAACCCTGTTGTAAATGCTCCCATCCTGTGTCGGGATTGCAGGTGGGACCCCGTCCCTTGAGCTTACCAATACTGATACAAAAGCCCACCCTCTTCACCAGCTTCCACAAAAGCACAGACAACATGGTGTGATTTTATCATTTTTCTGAAGATGCGTAGGTTTGCCCACTCCCATAATTCCTGTTCTTCCTGCCACCCAGAAATCCTTCGCATTTTCATATGTTTAAATACAGATCAGTGTTTCCATAGTGGTCCAGTGGTTGAGTCTACCTTGCAATGCAGGAAACACAGGTTTGGTCCAGGAAGATCCCACATGCCATGGGCAACTGAGCCGGTATGTCACAACTGCTGAGTCTGTGCTCTGGAGCCCGAGGGCAGCAGCAATGGAAGCCTGTGTTCTAGAGTCCATGCTCCACCACAGGAGAGGCTGCTCTAGTGAGGAGCCCGCGTACTGCAGTCCTCGTTTGATGCAACTGGAGAGGGCCATGTACAGCAACGAAGACCCAGCACAGCCAAAAATAAATAAATACACATCACCCTTCCAGGCCAGTCCTGTCCTGCAGGACACTTTCCCCGCTTCCTCTTTTAGAAATGTCCTCTCTCTCCCGCAATGTTGAATGCTTCCTGCCTTGCATTTCTCAGGTCCTGCCTCCCTGGAGTGAGGTGGCTTCCTCTGCAAATGACGAGTTCCCAGAGAGCAGACAAGAATGGCTCTACTCATCCCCTCCATCCCAGTGAGAAGCTCTCTCAGGGCTCTGCACACAGTGGGCACCATTGAATGCTTCATGTTTGGGACAGCTAGCCAGTGATCTCCATGATGCTTTAGAAAGGCACTTTATGACCTAATAAATGTTCGAAAATCATTACCAGATTCTTAAAAAAGCCAACCACAAAACAGCAAGTATTATTTGATATAACATTTTCCTTTAAAAACATACCTGAAAGAGTACAGGGAGATGATATCTGTGTGCCCAGGATATTCATTTAGGCAGCAGGATTTGGGGTAAATCATCTTCTTCCAGCATGTCTTCCTAAATGTTCTAGAATGAGCATGTATTACTTTCAGAATGGGAAAAAAGAGAAAAGCTATTTAAAATTAAATAAGTAGGTCTTGCCCGTTGGTCCACTGTCTGAGACTCCATGCTTCCAATGCAGGGGCTCGGGTTCCCTCCATTGTCAGGGAACTAAGATCCCACATGCGGCATGGTGCAGTCAAAACTTTTAATAAATTAAAACAAAATAAATAAGTAAATGTTTGCTCAGTGAATGAAAGAACAGGGCTCTACTGTGTTCCGTTCTGTACATGACAACCACCCCAGGTTCCATTCCGTTCCATCGCTCAGTCGTGTCCGGCTCTTTGCGACCCCGTGGACTGTAGCCTACCAGGCTTCTCTGTCCATGGGATTCTCCAGGCAAGAATACTGGAGTGGGTTACCGTTTCCTTCTCCAGGGTTACCAGAGTTTCCTTCTCCAGGGTTCTACTGTGTTACCAGAGACTAATTTGAGCTGAATCTTAAAGCGGAAGTCATCCCCTGCTGGCCAAGTCCCCCTAACCACCCATCCATTGCCACCAGAAGAAGTTCTAACTGTAGACTTGCTCCCAAGAAGTTTGTTATGACCATCCTGCTTCAGTAGGAGTCAAAGTGGTACCACTTTTGCTGACAGCAATGATGAAAACCCTTCCATGTATACAGGACTTTACAGTTTTCAAAGCAATGCTACTTACTCTTCCTCATTTTCTCCTTAGGATCCTGCAAGGCAAGTATTAATGCCTCCTAATAACAGATGAATAAACTGGGCCTAGAGAGAATAAAGAGCTTGAGGTCAAAGTTATGCAACTAGCAAGGGGTAGACAGAGCCCCCACCCCTACACCTCCCCATCACTGTGCATAAAAATTCCTGGGCTGACAGATCAGACTTGGTATCTGGGGTGACAAGGTACCAACATTTTTCATTGCCCCAGAGCAGTCAGTTCCCAGGAAAGGAGGTTTTGGGGACAGGCATTTCCTATCTGGAGTCTGCAATTCTCAGGAGCACTTCAAGGAAGGTCTTCCCACGAGAAAACCCTGTGTGTGGGGGTGTGTCTGCCATGGCCCATGTTGACCACTGTCTTAAGCAGCAGCATTGGCTGAAGGCAGGTGCATTTCTTCCAGAGATGAGACAGAATCTGGAACTGGAGCAGGAATCCAGTCTCCTGAAGAAGAATCAGGGATTCCATTTTTTGGGGCTATAGTCTGGGAAGAAGAAGCACAGAGATAGCCCCTCAAGCCAAGGCTACTCGTGACCAGAAACAACTTCTTGTTCAAGAAAAAACTCTCTGAACTTCATGTGGCAGAATCCTCAGAAATTCCCCATTTGCTGCCATGGTCCCAACAAAAGTCCAATTCTCTGCTCCCCTACACAACTCATGTAGACCCATTAGGAGGCATCTATAATTCCATTTTCTTTTTAAAATATAATTAAGATAAGAAAACATAAAATACAAAGTACTAGGGAAGACAGTAAATATTGAGTTTGTACATAACTTCCAAATTAAATCTTTTCAAATGTCTAAATGAGAAATCTCAGTTTTCTCCCAGAAACATTTTTTTTCAATATCACATATAAAACTGGAACTGATTAGACACAATTGATCAAATGACTCTACACAAATAATCAAGAGTTTAATGAGGATCTTTTCAAATTCTTGACAGTTACCATCAACAAGAAAGTTTGTTCTCACATGTAAGTGATGAAATACTTAAAATCATTTTAAACAAGTATTCAATGCAATTCAGTGATTGAAATTATATTTACAGAATCAAATAGGTCTTTTCTTTATTGGCAAAAGTAATGTTGGAATTTCTTGCGTTCAAGCAAATGGTTGTAGGATCCAGTCAGATTTTTTCACAGCAGGTATTTCAAAATGATACAGCTCCATTCTGCAGACTAGGCATGCATTGTGGGAGCGGTCAGGCTGCAGAGAGTGGGGATGCCTCTAGATGGACAAAGCAGTCAAGCAAGGACAGAAATGTCCTGATACATATGAAACAGAAAAACAGGGTCACCGCTGGAGCTTCATCACCCCGCTATCCCCCAACCTTGATCCAACCCTGGGCTAGAGGCCCCTTGGGCACCTGGAACACAAACTCCAGTTACTCCACAGGCCCCTTGTTCACCACAGGCAGGGATCTACTCCCAAATCGATGGATGTAGTAGATGTTCAGGCAGAGAGAACCTCCTGGACCACACCCAGCCCATCCCCACTTGCAGGCCACTTGCAGGAACCTCAGAGTCCCATCCAAGGAATTCCAGTCCCAACTGTTCTCTACCACAGACCAGCAGCTCATGAATTCCAGATGTTCCAGGACGACCTGGCTACTCTGAGGGTAGGAGAGGATGGTATTTCTTGGCAGATCAAGTGAGCAACTCTGGCTTAGAGTTTCTACCTACTAAGAGAAGCTAGAAGATCTAGAATTTTCCAGAAAGAATTTTCAGCGAACTTCCAATCAGTGGTCGAAGGCGAAGACTGGGAGAAGGAAGCCCAGGGAGGTAGTGGAGAGAAGAAAGCAAATTGGGCTCATGCTGAGAGCTTCCCGGGTGGCTCTAGAGGTAAAGAACCCACCTGCCAAACACAGGAGACGTTAAAGACACAGGTTCAGTCCCTGGATCTGGAAGATCCCCTGGAGGCACATATGGCAACCCACTCCAGTATTCTTGCCTGAAGAATCCCATGGACAGAGGAGCCTGGTGGGTAGGGTTGCAAAGGGTTGCACACGACTAAAGCGACTTCGCATGCACACACACCAGAGTTAACACCATTGGAATGTTTAACCTGCCCTGGTTGTCCCAAAAGCCACAGGGATGACGGGGGCTTGGTCCAGGTGGGATCCAAGAGCCCTTCCTCTCTCTTAGGGCCCCAAAGACCCTCTGAAAAGACCTGAAAGTACACTAGGGCCAAGAATCAGGTCCAAACCACGATGGCGGAATCGGTCAAGGGAAGGTGAGGCACAGCTGCGTCCTGAGTCTTGACTGGCTCTGCCGGAGGACAGGAAGTGGAGAGAGGGAGGGGAAATGGAAGGAGCGGTGGCGGGGGTGGTGCGGGGTGGAGCAGACCTAGTGGAGAGGGAGACAGCAAGATTTAGGGAAAGGCACGCGGAAAGAGAGACGCAGAGCTGGACTCGGGGGAGAGATGGATGGAGAGAGGCACAAGTGGCCGGAGATAAAGGGACGAAAGAGATGGAGTCAAGTGGGGGAAGGCAGATGCAGGGAACCGAGAGCGAGAGAGGATCTCCTAGGCCGGAGAGAGGCTGAGAGGTGGAGGGAGGAGGAGAGAGCCGGCCCGGAGCAGAGAAACCCGAAGCTGGGGAGCCCGAGAGAGGGAGACTTAGGATCCGCCTCTGCTCCTCAAAACCAGGTTGCCAGCGCCCTTTGGAGAAGTCGCGCTGGAAACGCTAACTCCACTGGCAAGTGCAAATGTAAAGAGGCCCTGAGAGCGCTTTGTGCAAATAGCAGGCCGGGAAGTGCTGCGCCTGCGGAGCTGCCGGGCACCTCGGCGCCCCCGAGCCCTGGGCCGCGCGCTAATTCACTTTGCTGTCACCTCCCGGGCAGGGGCGGGCAGGCGCTGGCAGCCGGAGCGGGCCAAGGGCACCGGGGCCTGCGAGGGCCGGGGCCGTGGCCCTGCCTAATGGAGCAGAAGACAGATCAGCAGAAGCAAGGCAGGTGGGGCAGGAGGGGGAGTGCGGGCCCCGGGATGAAGTCAGGGGAAAAGCCGTAGGGGGTGCGGGGGAAAGGATGCGGGCTTCTGATCTGGAATGAGTCCTGCGCTTCCACCCGCTGGGGGAGAGACTGAGCAAGACCTCCTGAGCCTCAGTTTCCTCGCCTACAAAATAGGAAAATAAAGCCTTTCCTGGCTCTCAAAGGGTTTTTGTGAGGCTGAAAAGGGAAGGGGTTTGGAGAGAAATAAAGTTCACAAATGCTAACTAATGAGCTAAGTGCCTGGCTTCATTCTAAAATCACTTACATTTGCTTGTGGGATCGTCTCAACATTCCCACTTATGCCCATTTTACAGATTATAAAATCAGGGGAATTCCCTGGTGGTCCACTGGTTAGGACTCCTTGCTGTCATTGCCCATGGTGAGGTTTGATCCCTGGAGGTGGAACTAAGATCCCATAAGCCCTGCAATGTGCCCAAAGAAAAAATTAAAAATAAAAAATTCAAGCACTGAGCAGTTGAATTACTCATCCAGGGTCACACAGATTGTAACTGGTTGGTGAACCTTGATAATTTGGTTCCAGAGTCTAAGCTAAACTATAGAGGCATATATAATAATAGATAACTATAAAGGCAACTATAATAATACTTTTATTAATGCCCACATTTTACCGATGAGAGAAAGGAAGTTTAAAAAGCTAAGGCCTTGTCCTATGTCCCATAGGTGGTAAGCAGCAAATCTAGTACTTGGGTCTTCCAGTGCAGAGGAGACAGTGGAAAAAAATAGACTGCGTGGTCAGTCGATTTGGGTTCAGTGTCTTGCTGTGCCCTGTGTGATGTTGTGAGAGTTGCTTTCACTCCCCGTGATGGGTAACAACAACCAACTCCACGACATGACTGTAAAGGTCAAATGAGAAAAAGTGTATGAGGAGCCTGACACATAGGTGGCACTCAGTTAATTCATTTGGTCACTATTTATTAAGCACTGTGCTGGGTTTTGAGGCTGCAGTGATGACTAAAACAGGGAAGACCCCTGCCCTAAAGGAATTTGCCTTTTAATGGAGGAGACAGATAACAAGTAAATCACTCACAGATAGTGAGTAAGGAAGTTAGACAAAAGAACAGAGCGTTATAACAGACTCATATAGGGAAACCAGCTCTGAGAGATTTTAGAGGAATTGATATTGAAACTGAAAGATGAGATGGTGCTAACCTGGAGAGGAGTTGATAATCACATCCCAAGAGAGATGACAGCCAATGCAAAGGGCCTGAGGCAGAAAAGAATTTGGCACATTCTAGGAATTGGTAGCAGAAGCACAGAGGACAGTGGAAAAAGAAGGGTTCAGGGAGGCCGGCAGGGGCCTGACCCTGCAGGGCCATGTGAGCCATGGATTTTATCCTAAGCTCAATGGGAAGGCACAGAAGGCTTTTAAGTGGGACGATATGGTCCAATTTATATCTGAATGGTCTAGTGGTTTTCCCTACTTTCTTCAATTTAAGTCTGAACTTCGCAATAAGGAGTTCATGATCTGAGCCACAGTCAGCTCCTGGTCTTGTTTTCGCTAACTGTATACAGCTTCTCCATCTTTGGTTGCAAAGAATATAATCAATCTGATTTCGGTGTTGACCATCTGGTGATGTCCATGTGTAGAGTCTTCTCTTGTGTTGTTGGAAGAGGGTGTTTGCTATGACCAGTGCATTCTCTTGACAAAACTCTATTAGCCTTTGCCCTGCTTCATTCCGTGTTCCAAGGCCAAATTTGCCAGTTACTCCAGGTGTTTCTTGACTTCCTACTTTTGCATTCCAGTCCCCTAGAATGAAAAGGACATCTTTTTTGGGTGTTAGTTCTAAAAGGTCTTGTAGGTCTTCATAGAACCGATTAACTTCGGCTTCTTCAGCATTACTGGTTGGGGCATAGGCCTGGATTACTGTAATATTGAATGGTTTGCCTTGGAAACGAACAGAAATCATCTTGTCATTTTTAAGATTGCATCCAAGTACTGCATTTCGGACTCTTTTGTTGACCATGATGGCTACTCCATTTCTTCTAAGGGATTCCTGCCCACAGTAGTAGATATAATGGTCATCCGAGTTAAATTCACCCATTCCAGTCCATTTTAATTCACTGATTCCTAGAATGTCGACGTTCACTCTTGCCTGATTGATAGAGTGCCTGATGAACTCTGGACGGAGGTTCGTGACATTGTACAGGAGACAGGGACCAAGACCATCCCCATGGAAAAGAAATGCAAAAGAGCGAAATGGCTGTCTGAGGAGGCCTTACAAATAGCTGTAAAAAGAAGAGAGGCGAAAAGCAAAGGAGAAAAGGAAAGATATAAGCATCTGAATGCAGAGTTCCAAAGAATAGCAAGGAGAGATAAGAAAGCCTTCCTCAGTGATCAATGCAAAGAAATAGAGGAAAACAACAGAATAGGAAAAACAAGAGACCTCTTCAAGAAAATTAGAGATTCCAAGGGAACTTTTCATGCAAAGATGGGCTCGATAAAGGACAGAAATGGTATGGACCTAACAGAAGCAGAAGATATTAAGAAGAGGTGGCAGGAATACACAGAAGAACTGTACAGAAAAGATCTTCACGACCAAGATAGTCACAATAACGTGATCACTGACCTAGAGCCAGACATCTTGGAATGTGAAGTCAAGTGGGCCTTAGAAAGCATCACTAGGAACAAAGCTAGTGGAGGTGATGGAATTCCAGTTGAGCTATTTCAAGTCTTGAAAGATGATGCTGTGAAAGTGCTGCACTCAATATGCCAGCAGATTTGGAAAACTCAGCAGTGGCCACAGGACTGGAAGAGGTCAGTCTTCATTCCAGTCCCAAAGAAAGGGAATGCCAAAGAATGCTCAAACTACCGCACAATTGCACTCATCTCACACGCTAGTAAAGTCATGCTCAAAATTCTCCAAGCCAGGCTTCAGCAGTATGTAAACCGTGAACTCCCAGATGTTCAAGCAGGTTTTAGAAAAGGCAGAGGCACCAGAGATCAAATTGCCAACATCCGCTGGATCATGGAGAAAGCAAGAGAGTTTCAGAAAAATATCTATTTCTGCTTCATTGACTATGCCAAAGCCTTTGACTGTGTGGATCACAATAAACTGTGGAACATTCTGAAAGAGATGGGAATCCCAGACCACCTGACCTGCCTCTTGAGAAACCTGTATGCAGGTCAGGAAGCAACAGTTAGAACCAGTCATGGAACAACAGACTGGTTCCAAATAGGAAAAGGTGTACGTCAAGGTTGTATATTGTCACCTTGCTTATTTAACTTATATGCAGAGTACATCATGAGGAACGCTGGGCTGGAAGAAGCACAAGCTGGAATCAAGATTGCTGGGAGAAATATCAATAACCTCAGATATGCAGATGACACTACCCTTATGGCAGAAAGTGAAGAGGAACTCAAAAGCCTCTTGATGAAAGTGAAAGAGGAGAGTGAAAAGGTTGGCTTGAAGCTCAACATTCAGAAAACAAAGATCATGGCATCTGGTCCCATCACTTCATGGGAAATAGATGGAAAAACAGTGGAAACAGTGTCAGACTTTGTTTTTTTGGGCTCCAAAATCACTGCAGATGCTGATTGCAGCCATGAAATTAAAAGACGCTTGCTCCTTGGAAGGAAAGTTATGACCAACCTTGATAGTATATTAAAAAGCAGAGACATTACTTTGCCGACCAAGGTCCGTCTAGTCAAGGCAATGGTTTTTCCCGTGGTCATGTATGGATGTGAGAGTTGGACTGTGAAGAAAGCTGATCGCCGAAGAATCGATGCTTTTGAACTATGGTGTTGGAGAAGACTCTTGAGAGTCCCTTATACTGCAAGGAGATCCAACCAGTCCATTCTAAAGGAGATCAATCCTGGATGTTCATTGGAGGGACTGATGCTAAAGCTGAAACTCCAGTACTTTGGCCACCTCATGAGACGAGTTGACTCACTGGAAAAGACTCTGATGCTGGGAAAGGTTGGGGGCGGGAGGAGAAGGGGACGACGGAGAATGAGATGGCTGGATGGCATCACTGATTCTGTGGACATGAGTTTGAGTGAACTCCGGGAGTTGGTGATGGACAGGGAGGCCTGGCGTGCTGTGATTCATGGGGTCGCGGAGAGTCGGACACGACTGAGCGACTGAACTGAACTGAACTGAACTGATATGGTCCAATTTACACTCTCAAAAATCACTCTGGCTGCCAGGTGGAGATTTGAGAGGATTGAGGGTGAAAGCAGAAAGTTGTTAGAAGGTGAGTGTCTATCCAGGTTTGAACAAAGAAGTGTCAGGGGAGATGGAAAGACACAGATGGATGCAAAACTATTTTATCATAATAGAAATGCGAAGTGCTGCTCAGCTTTTCATCACTGATCAGTGCTATCTGGTCTCCGACTGAGTTTCCAAGTCTAGTAGAACAGGCTTCACTAGTTCCACTGGGAACTAGGGGCAGTGACTTCCAGAGATCTTCAGCTGACCTCCCTGCCCAGTTACTTCCTACACTGAGCTGAGGGTCAGGATGGCCCATTGCCCTGCCAAACACTATAGATCAACTGGCAGATCTTGAAACTGTGGGCACTGACCTCAGGACCAGAGATCAGCTAGCTGTGATCCATGCTCTCCTGTCTGCTGGGTTAGGCCCGTGAGGCTGCAGGATGTGGTCAGCCATGGTCCCTGCCTTCAAGGTGGCATTTTGGGGGAGCAGGTCACTCTAGAGGAGATCTCAGGACAACACACCAGGGAGTATTATCCTGTTGTGTTTCTTTAAGTATTTGTTGTTGAAATGGAAGTTACAATCTAAGCTAATTTGAATAACAGAATCCCAGGAAAAACACCCTCTAACCACAAAAATGAATATTCAACATTCCCACCTTATCTTCCTTGCTTTGTAGGGCTGTTTCTCAGCTGCATATTAAATGGGCCCTTCATGTGAAGCTGGCAGAGTGGTAGTTTTGTAAGACAGAATGCTGCTGGGCTCAGGTGCTAAATTCGGAACAGAAGTCATTCAAGGACCTTACAGGGACAGGCGTAGCACCACAGGAAAGGTAAAGGGACTGAAGAAAGTCTGGATCAAGACCATGGAAGGTGTTGAGTGAAAATGGAGTGTTTCTGACCAGCTCTCACCAGTTCAGAGGTAAGCCAGTCCTGGCCTGGCTGGGACTCACAAGGAACCCCCCCTCCCACCCCAGAAAGGAACATCTAATCTGTGGTGGTCTCACAGGGTAGCCCCACTAAATGAGTACTATGCTCCCACAAGAGCCCCTGAAGAAAACCCACAGGGTGTGTTTACACTGAAAACTGAGAGTTCCCTGGATCCAGTTGGTCCTTGGGAAACATTCAAGACATGGATGCTCTGATAATCTACTTGTCCTGACCAGACAGAGCTTCTTCTTACTCTGTACACATGTTAGATGCCTCACACTACAAGGGTTCCATGAACACAGCACTAACTTCCCCTGTCTCCATGACTTTGCATTTGCTATGCCTTCTTCCTGGAATGCCTTCCCTTCCAGCTGGACTCTTGACAAGTACCTGCTCCAGGTCACCTCCACTGGCATTTCCTGACACCTATTTCTGCCAGCTTCCCACAGAAGCTACATACTGGACTGTAATTACCTGATCTCACGTCCTCTACCACGATTGCAGGTTCCCCGAGGGAATCTCTGCACCTGCAGTGCCTGGTCAGAGCCCAGGGCTTGGGGTAAGTCTTGTGTGTGAGAAGAGGAGAAAAAGAGTCAGTCTGATGGGTGACAGAATCGGATCTCAAGAGCTGTAACTTGTCGGAACCATGAGCTTAATCCAACAGGAAGACATTTAACAGAAGTAAATGTCATGTTCTGCACCTGTATTTCAAACCAGTGACTTCAACACAGGAGAAGAGCCAAGGGTGAACAGTCTCTTTCATAAAAGGAAAGCCTAGGACTCCCCTGGTGGTTCAGTGGTTGGGGGTCTGCCTTGCAATGTGGGGGATGCAGTTTTGGGCCCAGGACCAGAAGCTAGGGTCTCACATACAAAGTGACTGGACTCATGTGCCACAACTAGAGAACCCACATGCCATATCTATTGAAGCCCATGCTCTGGAGCTTGCCCGCTGCAAATACTGAGCCCGTACATCACAACTAGAGAGTCCGTGCACTGCAATCAAAGATTCCCTGTGATGAAATGAAGATCCTGTGTGCCACAATTAGGACTGGATGCAGTCAAATAAATAGATATTTTTTAAAAAAGAAAAGCCTGGTGCCGTGGGCACTGACAGTTGTGGAACAGGCTGCTGTAAACACCAACATCATCTCGGGCAGAATTAAGAGAGGTGTTGTGCCTACAACAAGGGGCGGAAATGTCCTGATGAATTCCAAAGAGATTCCAAGTGATAACTGAAGAGGAACATCTCAAGGAATAAGACTAAGATCTTCAGGTCTCCAAGGAGTTGGCCAAGAGAAGCAATGGGTTCTGTGGGACTTTAAGAAGCAAAATAAGGCTGATGGTTGGAGGTTCAGAGTAAGAAGAAATACTGAGGGTCAAACTTGTCCTCATATGGGTGGGAGTAAGCTCCTCATCTCTGGAGGCATGTAAGCAAAGGCAGGACGGACCACTTAGCCGGGATGCTGTAGAGTCTTGCTACTTCTCTGGCCTCCTTTCCTACCTTTCTCTTCCCTGCTCCCTGTACTCCAGACACACTAGCTTCTTTGCTATTTCCCAGTCACACCTGCCTCAGGGCCTTTGAACTTACTTTCCCCCTTACCTGGAAAACTCCTCCCTTAGATATTGGCATATCCCCGTCCTTCATTTTAGTCACATTTCTGCCCATCTGTCATCTCCAGAGAGGCACATTCCCTGTCTACTCCATTTAAACCAAATATCTGTTGGTTTATTGCCTGCCTCAAGATCATGGCATCTGGTCCCATACCTTCATGGCAAATAGATGGGGAAACAATGGAAACAGTGACAGATTTTATTTTCTTGGGCTCCAAAATCACTGCAGATGGTGACTTCTGCCATGAAGTTAAAAGATGCTTGCTCCTTGGAAAAAAAGTTGTGACCGAACTAGACAGCATATTAAAAAGCAGAGACATTACTTTGCTGACAAAGGTCAATCTAGTCAAAGCTATGGTTTTTCCAGTAGTCATGTACGGATGTGAGAGTTGGACTGTGAAGAAAGCTGAGCACCGAAGAACTGATGCTTTTAAACTGTGGTGTTGGAGAAGACTCTTGAAAGTCCCTTGGACTGCAAGGAGATCAAACCTGTCAATCCTAAAGGAAATCAGTGCTGAATATCTTTGGAAGGACTGATGCTGAAGCTGAAGTTCCAATACTTTGGCCACCTGATGCGGAGAAACTGACTCACTGGAAAAGATCCAGATGCTGGGAAAGATTGAGGGCAGGAGGAGAAGGGGACGACAGAGGATGAGATGGCTGGATGACATCACCGACTCGATGGACATGAGTTTGAGCAAGCTCCGGGAGTTGGTGATGGACAGGGAAGCCTAGCGTGCTGCAGTCCATGGGGTCTCAAAGAGTCAGACACGACTGAGCGACTAAACTGTAACTCCGACTATACTGTGAACTACTGGTCAGCAGGACCTTGGTTTTACTCACTGCTGCATCTGCAGTGCCTAGAAGGGCCTGGCACTTATTAGGTGGTACTCATTAAATATTTGCCAAAAGAAAGAATGAATGATCTCATTTATTCTCCACAATAATCTGTGCTCAGTTTAATTCCTACAGAAGCTTCTCTTGGAAGGATACGATGGGGGAAATGCATCACTAATGGCAGGTCCAATGGATGAGACGTAGAGACATGGAAAGAAGGGAATTCACCTGCCCCTGCCCTGCCAGGCACTGGGCCAGGAGCTTCATGTACATTCTTCATATACTTTGTTTCCTTTCATCTCTTCAGCAATACCATAAGGTGGGGTTATTCCCACCCAGATTTCAAAATCCAAAGAGTCTTTAGGATGCAACAGTTGCAAGCAACAAAAATAATGCTTGCTGCTGCTGCTGCTAAGTCGCTTCAGTGTCCAACTCTGTGCAACCCCATAGACGGCAGCCCACCAGGCTCCCCTGTCCCTGGGATTCTCCAGGCAAAAACACTGGAGTGGGTTGAGATTTCCTTCTCCAATGCATGAAAGTGAAAACTGAAAGTGAAGTCACTCAGTCGTGTCTGACTCAGTGACCCCATGGACTGCATCCTACCAGGTCCTCCATCCTACCAGGTCCTCCATCCATGGGATTTTCCAGGCAAGAGTATTGGAGTGGGTTGCCATTGCCTTCTCCCCAATGCATGCTAATGGAGGCAAAAAGAAACTTCAGTGGAAAGAATGGGATGGTATACAGGATTGAAGGAAAGACTGGAGAACCAGGCTTCCCAGCAGATGGGGAGCAGAGATGACCCTCCACCATCGTGATCAGGGGAGGTGAGAATAGACTGCCAAGCTCATGAACAGTGTTCATGATGAGCGACGGGGTAGCCTGAAGGAAATGGACACATCATTACCAAACAAATAGACAATGGGTGAGTTCAGACCCTCACAGGTCATGGGTCCAATCTCCTGGTTTTGCAGAGGCTCAGGGAGGTCAGATGTGGATACATGGCAACAGATACAAGCCTCCTGGCTTCAGATTTGGTGTGAACATCAAGTCTCATCAGGGTTTGGTATCAAGATCTTTTATTTTTTTTTCAATCAAGCCCTCAAGGAATAGCTCTTGTTCTTATCGTATTTGGAGGTCTTACCATCACCGTGGACTTTCTCTGATTCCAGGCCCTAAAATCAACCCACATGAAGGCTTTCAGAAACTTCTTTCACTGCAACTCTGATGGCCACCGGATCTCCAGTGAGAAGGAGCATTGCCGACTTCAGGAAGTGACTGTCATAACTCATTTATTTTCATGTCTGTTATGAAGCCCTCCCGGGGTGGTATAATCCACAGATACAAGCCTGCTTCACCTCTACTAGCAGGGTTTAAAAAATGAAATTAGACATGTTTTTGAGGCAAAATCTCTCACAGTTAACTCCCTGGTTCGGCACAAATTCTCTTAGCATTTGTCACCAAAGGAGACTCCTCCAAACCATTTCCTGTCATCTCCTCTGGGCTGTCAACTTCGATTATTCCTTTCCTGGTGCTGTGCCTTGTCTTATACTAAAGGAATAATAAATACCTCTCCCCTTTCTGAATCTAGGACTCCGGCACTTTTCCTTTCCTGCTCTCCATGAAACTTTTCAGAAAAATCGCAGAGGCTGTAACAGCAGATTCAATAAATCACTGGGGAAGGAGATGGGGGCTATTTCTAGTCAGTGACCCAGAAACTGGCTGGTTGATCCAACGTTTGGTGAGGCCCACTACGTGCCAGGCCTTCCCCTGTCCCCACCTTGGCCCCTGCGCTGGGCCATTTTTTTGTTTTATTTTTTGATGTGGACCAGATTTTAAAGTCTTTATTGAATGCATTACAATATTGCTTCTGTTTTATGTTTTGGTTTTTTGACCACAAGACATGTGGAATCTTAGTTCTCTGACCAGGGATGGAATCCCCACCCCCTGCATTGGAAGATGAAGCCTTAACCACTGGACGAACAGGGAAGTCCCTGGTCTGGGTCATCTGCCACCAGGTTTGGCACGCATCCATCCCCCAGAACTGCTCTCTGTGGCCCCCCAGGGAAGGCAGACTGAATGGCCTCTTTTAACTCTCACCCCAATTAACTTTTTGGCAACATTTCTTCACCCTTTCCCCCATGTCTTCATCATCCTAGTGGGGAAACTTTGCTTTGATGACCACGGACCTCAGGATCCAGGGTTTCCCAGGAGGCTCAGTGGTAAAGATAGACGCAGGAGATGCAGGTCTTCCTGGGTTGGGAAGATCCTCTGAAGGAGGAAATGGCAATCTGCCCCAGGGTTCTTGCCTGGAGAATCCCATGGACAGAGGAGACTGGCGAGCCACGGTCCATGGAGTCACAAAGAGCCAGACAGAACTGAGCAGCTGAGCACAAGCACAACTTCAGTATCCAGAACAGCATCTGACACGTGACACTCAACAGCGTTGCGCGGATGAATGAGCGAGCCAGTGAACAGAGCTCGCACTCCCCTGCCTCACACCAGCATCTCTGAATTCCAGCACAGTGCCTGGCACAGGAGTCAGCGTTTCACAATGTGCGACGTGTTTGAATGAAATCCTCCCCCCGCCTCTCTCGTGGCTCCTTGCCCCTCTCCCCAGTGGAATGCCGTCCTTTCCTGCCTCACTTTGCCCTTCATTCTTTGCTTGCGTTTCTTGGGGTCCTGTCCTTGCTCCTCTACTCCCCCCACCCCCCACAGAGAGGATGCTCTGGGAGTGAGCTCACCCACTCCCACACTTTGGACTTGCATCCCCACACGGATACAGAAACCTGAACGTGGGAAGAGAAATGGAAGCAAAGTGAAATCGTGGTGTTGGAAGTCCTCGGGCATCTCAGAGCTTGGCGGGTTCAAGGTGTGGCAGAATAAAGGATTGAAAATTTAATTTACGTGTTGTTTTCCTGAGGTCCGAGAATCAGAGACCTATGAGTATTTTGTTCTCTGTAATCTTTCCTCACCAATTCTAAGAAAATACCCAGGACGTTTTGCCTTGGGGATGTGGCATCGGCTGAGCTGAAAGCAAGAGTGGCCTGGAGCGTGGCACTTGCCTTGGAAAAAACAGAAACTCGGTGAGAAAATGATTCTAGATCAGGGTTTTTCAACCTCAGTTCCATTGACATTTGGGGATGGGTAGTTCTTTGTTGTGAGGTCTCCTGTGTAGGAAGTTTAGCAGCATCCCTGGTCCACAGATGCACTACCCACCTCTCCCACTCCTACAAGTGTGATAACCAAGCATCTCCAGACATCACCAAACTTCCCCTTGGGCGGGGGGTGGCATGCAAAATTGCCCCTGATTGAGAACCATTGTTCCACATTACTTTTTAAAAAGGAAAGAAAAGTAAAAGATATTAGGAGAGGCCTGTGGAAATTGCCCAACTTGGGGATTGCATATCTTCCCCTAGAGTGAAAAGGGGGATGTTTTGAGGTTCCAGGAATCAGGCAAGTCCATCAGGCAGAAACTCAAGCTGAGGTTCCATCCCAGGGACCTGAGGGAGGGCACCTCAGTGGGCCCATGAGAGCCACACAACCACTTGGACCTTCTGTCTGCTGGTAGGGGAGGGTGGGGGGACTACTGGTTCTCAGCCGGGCAGTTCTCCAGCTGGGCTGCCTACCCACCAGAGGGATCAGGGCCAAATGTGTGAGTGATGGAGGTGGAAGTACCTTCTCCATTGTGTTACAAAATAGGCTACAACCAGTAGGAAACCTTGGGTCTCCTTTCTCAGCACCCTCCTGGCGTAGCATCACCCCCAAGCCTTCCAAGGTGGCACTGGTGAGTAGAAGGAAGGCAGCCTCGGGGCCCCAGAGGCAGTTGGGGTGTTGCCTCCTCATCCCACTCTGTCCGCATGTCTGCTTACCTGCTTTCCCCTCTTTCCCCACCGGGTTCATGGACCAGTGATTCCTTTCTGCTCTCTGTGCCTTGAGCTGCTCTTGGCTGCCCCTTGTGGTCAGGAGGCCCTGCTGTTCTTTGGATCAAATCTCTGGGAACTTTGCCAGTTAAGGATGACTTTTGACAGACTGCCTAATGCATCCCCTGAATCCCCTAAATGTCTTTCATCCTCCAAGACAGACTCTTCTGACAAAGACTAACACATGTGCTGGATCTGCTCTCCCTCTCCATCAGAAAGCAGTCCTCTACTGAATGGAAGAGAATGAACACTGTTCTGTGACTGACGATTCAACCCCACCTCCTCAAGATGATCCAGCACTTTATAGAATCCCCTGCTCCACTGAGTCCTTCTGAGAAAGTTGTTGTTCATTCGCTCAATCATGTCTCACTCTTTGCCACCCCATGGACTGTAGCACCCCAGGCTTCCCTGTCCTTCACTATCTCCAGGAGTGTGCTCAAACTCATGTCCATTGAGTCAGTGATGCCATCCAACCATCTCATCCTCTGTCATCCCCTTCTCCTCTGGCCTTCAATCTTTTCCCAGCATCAGGGACTTTTCCAATGAGTCAGCTCTTCGCATCAGGTAGCCAAAGTATTGGAGCTTCAGCTTTAACATCAGTCCTTCAAATGAATATTCAGGATTGATTTCCTCTAGGATTGGCAGGCTTGATCTCCTTGCTGTCCAGGGTACTCAAGATTCTTCTCCAGCACCACAGTTTGAAAGTATCAATTCTTCAGTGCTTGGCCTTTATGGCCCAACTATCACACCTGCAGGTAACTACTAGAAAAACCATAGCTTTGACTACATGGATCTTTGTTGGCAAAATAATGTCTCTGCTTTTTAATACTCTGACTAGGTTGGTCATAGCTTTTCTTCCAAGGAACAAAAGTCTGAGTGAGTGACGCTGTCCAAATACATTGAGACTTCCCACCCCATCACTCACATTTTGCCACAATCCTTTCCACTGGTAGGCCCTGGGGAGCTTCCTGGCAGCGTACCAGGAACCCCACCTACCCCTCCACCAGTGGATAGAAAATGCAAGTGTTTGTGCAGCTCCCAGGGGGCTGCTGAGCTGCCCTTTCCCCACACATCCCTGGGATGGAGCCCCATCTTGAGTTTCTCCCTGGTAGAAACTCTTTCCAACCTCTACAAATTCTTCTCCAGTTACATAGATTACCCTAAACCTTGTTCTGCAGAATCTTTTATGATAGATTCTGGTCCAGAGACCACACTGGCTATGGGCCAAACCCCAAATCAGAGCCCTTAGAAGGATCTTCAGATCACACTAAACCTGCTTTCTGTCAAGCCTGAGGGTCATGATTCCTGTAGGGCATGTCCAGAAGGGAGTTCATTTCCCCAGAATTGGACAGGCCTTGTTCAGGTTTTCTCCCCTGTCCCCACATCCTTCATTCCCCCGACTCTGAATACAGAGGTTCTGAAGGCTCAGGGTCTGGTTGGTAATGTAATCACATATGTTTGAAAATAACTGATTGTTCGTATTGATTAATGGGTTAGTGCCAACCTGCAGAACAGTTTAAATGCTCTTCATGTCTGTTTTCCATGCCCTAAATCAGCACACACTTTTGGGGGCAATCTCTGTGCTGGGTGCTGTGCACAGCACTTTCCCAGATTCCACCCCTCTGTGACCTGGATAAAGGCATCCAGGGCTGACAGAGCAGGAGCGGTGAGCCAGAAGCAAAACATGAACTCCCTGGCTGGAGCAACCAGACAAGATGCAGTGTCCTGGGGACCCATTGCAGTCCTGGGACTCCCAGCCCTGCCCTGAACAGAGCTGACACAAAAGGGCCTCCCACCTCCCACAGCCACATAGAAATGCTAAGTAAAGCACAACGTGAAGATTACAAATACTAGTCAAGCTTGAAAGAAAGAACTGGAATTCCCAGAAGTCAGGTAAAACAAGGGACCGCAAAGCCAGAGGTGGAAGCAGAAACTGATACTATGGTGGCCCACAAGGGTCTTGAACCTAATGACTTAAATCCCAAGGGTTGGGATTTACAGGTAGCACCGTGGCCTTCAGTCTGTGCAGGTGGAGAGCATAAAACTCTTACAAAGCTTCAAGGAAAACTTTTGCCATCAGCCCAAGGATGCATCAGGCAAATTGCTATGGAAACAAAAAATTCAAGTGGTCTGGAAGAATTCAAATCCCAGGTGACTGTCATGTATAGGTCTGAATTTATATGCTGCAGTTATTGTAAGAGCCTCAAGCCCAAGCTGCCTCTGTCCCCCGACCCCCATCCTGCCTCTCTCTCTCTGACACACACACATACAAACACAAAGGATGATCTGAATCATTTAAGGGCGTTCCATAACCCAGGAAACAATCTGAATATCCATCAACAGGAAAACTAATAAATTAAAGTGTCTTCATACAACAGAAAAGTATTACGCTGCTATTAGAATGAATGATGTATATGTATCAATACAGATATATATTTTTAAAAATCATAATTTTGAGTAAGAAGGAACAAATTATAGAAGGATTATGCTTGTTTATTTTTCCATGTGAATTTTGTAAATACCTTATCAATTTCCCAATCCCCCTTTCTCTCCCCAGAAGAACTATTGGCATTTTTATTAGGATTTTGTTCAGCTTAAATATTAACTTGGATAAAAATTAACTTTGGAGAAATGAAATAGTTATGAGTTCAAGTCGTCCCATCCAAGAATACAGACAGACTTCCCATTTGTTCAAGAGTCTTCAGAGGTCTTAAAAAAATTTTTTTTCACGTATGCCTTGAACATTTCTTGTTAAATTTATTACTAGATATTTTATCTTTTTGTTGACATTGTAAATAAGCTTGTCTCCCATTATATTTGTTTGTCTATCCACTCTTCCATCAATCCATATGGTTCTCTATATATGTGTGTGTGTGCGCCTACTCAGTTGCTTCAGTCATGTCCAACTTTATGTGACCCCATGGACTGCCGACCAGCAGGCTCCACTGTCCATGCGATTCTCCAGGAAAGAATCCTGGAGTGGGTTGCCCTCCTCCAGGGGATCTTCCCGACCCAAGGATCAAACCCATGTTTCCTGCATCTTGTGCTTTGCAAGCAGCTTCTTTAGCTCTGAGCCACCAGGGAAGCACATATATATTTTAATGATTTTTGTCTATTTATTTTGCACACTGCTACATTATTGAATTTAGTTCTTCTTGACCACAGTTCCAAAATGCATCTTTCTAGGTTTTCCAGATAACAGTAATATCATCTGATATTATAATTTGATTTTCCCTTTTATAACTTTCATACTTCTAATTTCTTCCTTATTTAATTTCATTGCTGCTTCCAGGACAATAGTAAGAGTACTGAGTGTGGGACTTCTTCTCTTGTTCTTCGCTTTAGTAGGAAATCTTCCAGCATTTTCCTATTACTTATGATGCAGAGATAGATTCTTTTTCATGTTAAGAAAACATCCATCTATTTCTATTTTATTGAATTTTTTTAAATCAAAAATTGGTCTTTCCTTTTCACAGATGAATCATTTCAATATGATGAATCATGCGATCATTTTTTTAATGTTAAGCCATCCTTGCATTTCTAGAATAAATTCCACTTGGATATACTTTATTATACTTTTAAGTGCTGCTAATTCTATTTGGTAATGTTTCATTTAGGATTTCAAAATTGACATTCATAAGTTAAATTAGTTTGGCATTTTCTTTTTATATTCAATTTTCACTAAGATTTAATCTCAATGGATTGTTTGATTCATTTAAATAATTTGGATTTTTCCTTCTTCAATTTCTAAAACAGAGCAATTAATATTGAAATGCTGGAATTACTTGTTTTTAAGCTGATGAAATTCTTCTGTCAAGACATTTAGCCTAGTGACTTTGGAGATATGACTCTTTGACAACTTTCTCCATTTTTCCATGCACATCATTACATTCAGAATGTTTTTTTGTCTTCTGGAATCAGAAAATTCCATAGCCATTCTAGTTTTCAAATTTGTTTTTATAGAGCTAAACAAATAAATTTAATGATTAATTCTGTCTCTGGACTCGTTCCTCTTTATTTTATCTTATTCTGTGTGTATTTGCCTTCTAAATTTGTTCTTTATTTAGAGCTATATCTGTCTTGCCATTGTTTTTTAAACCTTTTTTGGATCTTAATTATCTACTGTTATTCTATCTTCTAAATCATTAAACTATTCTTTCAAATTACTTTGTTACCTTTTCCTTCTACTTTTAAGTTTATTTTGCTATCCTTTTCTAACTTTGTGATAGGATGCTTTATTGTCATTCTTGTTTATTGAATTTTAGATGGAGTATTTCAGGTACTTTGCCAACAAAGGCCATATAGTCAGACCTATGATTTTTCTAGTAGTCAAGTACAAATGTGAGATTTGGACTATAGCCTCACAGACTATAGCCCACTAGGCTTCTCTGTCCGTGGGATTTCCCAGGCAAGAATACTTCGGTGGGTTGCCATTTCCTTCTCCAGGGGATCTTCCCCACCCAGGGATCTAACCTGTGTCTCCTGCATTGGCAGGTGGAGTCTTTATGCTGAATCACCAGGGAGTGGCCAATTTTTGAAACTGTTTCATGGACACCTAAAGGCAGATTGTAGCAGAAGAGTTCTCTCTGTATCTCCTTGTGTCATATACGTGTTGACCTTGTTAACTATACTATTTCAGTCTTGCTTATTCATGCTCGTCATTTACCCAATTACTCTGTCAAACACAAAATAAAGTAAAATCTCCACTATTCTTGTGTTTTTCTTCCTCTTTGTATTTCTCATAAGTTTTGTTATTTTGCATTTGGCTGCTAGTTTATTAATTAATTAAGGATCTAGAGATGAGACCATCCTGGATCATCTGGGTGGGCTCAAAATTCAGTAACAAGTGTCCTTAAGAGAGAAGAAAACAGAGGAGGAGGCAATGTGAAGACAGAGGCAGAGATGATGTGGCTACGTGCCAGGGAATGTTGTCAGTCACTGGGACCTGGAAAAACACCTCCATCTCAGAGTTCTGGTTTCTAGAACTATCAGGGAATACATTTCTTTGTTTCCAGCTCCCCAGTCTACCCTCATTTGTCACAACACCCCCAGGAAACTAATATAGCCAGTGAGAATCCTGTCTCCACATGGATATGACCTTGAGCAAGTCTTTGAGATGCAGTGAAAAGAACTGAGCTGGAGGAAAGTGTCACAGGATTCAAACCTTTGCAGAGTAATTGCAAACCCTTGCAGCACCTATGCTGTGTGTGGCCACAGAGGATAGAACTAAGATCCGGCACAAGTTCGGACCTTGAGGAGAGAAAGCCTTTCTAAGTGTCAGAACAACCCAGACCTGGAAAGATGCCCAGCTTGAGTGATTGCAGGGGCCCTACCACAGGAGGGTAGAAGGAGAGGCAAGGGCCACCTGTACCGTGAATATTTGAAGAACACAAGGCTGGAGTCAGAAAGACCTATTCCTGCTGCTTACTGCTGGGGCCATTTGGCAAATGACTTAAAGTGTCTGAGCCTCTGGAATCTTATCTACAGTACAGAGATAATACAGCAGTGAGGGGTTGTTGTGAGGGTGACATGAGAATTACAATCATAAGAGCACTTACCAAGTGCCAGGCACTCTGCTAAGCACCTCCACTTGTGCTAACTCATTGAGAGATGCTGAGTGTAGTGACTGGTACCTAAGTGTTCCTTAAAGACACCTATTATGATTTTATTGTGGTGTTTTTAATGTCATGCAAGATCTTGGGGGCTTCCCAGGTGGCACTAGAAACTGCCTGCTAATGCAGGAGACTTAAGAGACACGGGTTCGAGCCCTGGGTTGAGATGATCCCCTGGAGAAGGAAATGGCAACCCTGTCCAGTAGTCTTGCCTGGAAAAATCTCATGGATAGGGGAGCCTGGTGGGCTACAGTCCACAGGGTTGCGAATAGTCAGTCACAAATGAAGTGACTTTACACAGAGTGTTCTTGACCTGAAAGTGTCCTGCGAATTAAATTTCATGAATCCATACTCCACACCCCTCATCAAGATGTGTGCACCAGTTGGGGTATATGCGTGCTTATTTGCAGCATGGATCCACAGGTTGTCTGCTGAGTCTTAAAGGAAGCAGTAACCCAGTAAAGCACAGAATATCTTCAGTAGAAGGACTGGCCTCTTGACCTAAGATATCCTTTCCAGCCTAGAATTGAGTGAAATGGAGTAAAGACTACCGCATTCAAATTTGTATCCAGGACAAAATGAGCCTGGGTGTTCTGTCTGCTGCAGGGACCCAGCTGCTCCCTCAAGAGCTTCCTCTTGGTTCACTGCTGCCTGTGAGCGATAGGCAAATTTTGGAGGGGGAAGCAGCAAGAGAAGAAAAAAAGAAAATTTGCAATTTTGATGCACAGGGGCAATTTCTACAGACAATCTGTGGTGCCCGCGACCGCCCACCACCTCCGGCGGCTGCACCTGAAGCCCAAGGAGCGTCGCTTTCTGTTCTTGTCTCTGAGATAATAAGTTGGAGAGAAGCTTCATATTTCAAATCAAAACTATTTTCCAACTAGAGAAAAGTGGAAACTTTTCAGGCAAATTTCATATGCAGTAACACAATTTCCTCCTGTTCCACTCCTTTTTTCACCTAATACATGACAAGTATTCGAGGTCTCCTTGAGGAAGCATGCGCAGAGAGCTGGGTGAGGGGGGTATTGTCGCTGATGTTGGGTGGAGGCAGCCAAAGGGTCACATGAAAGTCCTTCTCCTTTGAGCCATGCCAAGTACCAGCCTCAGGTCCACTGTCTACCCCAGGCATCCCTAGGAGAGTCCTCAATCCCTTAAGAATTGGCCTTGGCAGGACTTGAGGCGATAATTGAAAATTATCTTAATGGCGGTCCCCAGAATTCTTCTCAGGCAAAAATTTTCATTGGGAAAATGCCTCAAAGAGGTAGTTGGTGTAGAAGGTGAGACCCAACATAGATTTTATTAGGTGGTTTATTCCTTTGGAGCCTTTCTCTTTCAGTAGTTAGAGGTCGGGGAGAGGGATAAGGGGACACAAGAAAACACAGATTCACCAAGGGAGGTCAGTGGGCCCCAGCAACACCAATAGAAGGTTGATGACAAAGAGAGGTGGCTGTGCTTGGGAACAGAGAGAGCATCTCTCATGCCAAGGGACAGCATAGTTAGCTCTCTACTGAGCACTGGCCATATGCTCAGTCCTGAGCTAATGCTTTACCTACAGTTTCACATTTAATCCTCACAGCATCACTAGGAGGTGGGAACTATTATTACTCCTGATTTACAGACACAGAAACCAAAGTTCAGGGAACTTGAGTACCTTGCCTGAGATAAAGATGCTGCTAGGAAAGTAAATCCCATGGACGGAGGAGCCTGGTGGGCTACAGTCCATGGGGTCACTAAGAGTCGGGCACAATTGAGCAACTTCACTTTCACTTTTCACTTTCATGCATTGGAGAAAGCAATGGCAACCCACTTCAGTGTTCTTGCCTGGAGAATCCCAGGGGCGGGGGAGCCTGGTGGGCTACCATCTATGTGGTCGTATAGAGCCCAACACGACTGAAGCGACTTAGCAGCAGCAGCAGCAAAGTAAAACATGAGATACCATTTCACAGCCATGGAACAGGACAATTAAAAAGACTCACCATACCAAACGTAGGCGAGGGTGTGGAGTCCTTGGCACTTTTGCACACTCTTGGTGAAAGTGTAAAATGGCACTAGCGCTTTAGAAGACTGGCAGTTTCTAATAAATTGAAACATACACTTACCCTAAGAGCCACAATTCCACTCCTAGGTTTTTATCCAAGAGAAATGAATATATATGTCCACAACAAGTGGACAAGAATGTTTATAGCATCTTTCTACATTAGAGTTCCAAACTAGAAAACGCCAGATGTCATCAGCAGGTGAATGGATGAATATCTTGGGTATGAACTACAAGGAAAGGTGCCCTGCAATAAAAAGGAGCAACATACAAATTACCACAATGTGGGTGAATATTCTGAGCAAAAGAAGTCAGACACAGTGCAAATACTGTGAGATGACGGTGACAGAAGGGGCAGGGACTGATGCAAAGGTTAACAAGGATGATGGAAATGTCCTGTATCTTGATGGTGGTAGTAGTTGTATGGGTATATACATCTGTCAAAACCCAACCAGCAAACACTTAAAATGGGCTTACTTTATTACATATATTTTATTGTATTGTATATTTAATTTTTTTGCATATTTAAATCTCAGTTGGCTTCCTTGGTGGCTTAGATGGTAAAGAATCTGCCTGCAGTGCAGGAGATTTGGGTTTTATCCCTGGGTCAGGAAGATCCCCTGGAGAAGGGAATGGCTACCCACTCCAGTATTCTTGCCTAGCGAATTCCATGGACAGAGGGGCCAGGAGGGCTACAGTCTATGGGTTGCAAAGACTCAGACATGACTGAGCACCTAACACCGCCACCAAGGCTGCTTTAAAAAGAACCAAAGTGCTCATCATGGCTATAGGGCCTGACCCCACATTTCTCTCCTCCATCTCTCCCACATCTCTGCCCCTTATCCTGCTAAGAAAAGCCTTCTTGCTACTCTTCACGTCATTCAAGTGCATGACACCTGGGGCTCCATCATGATTGACATTTCTCAGAGGTCTACAGCAGGGCTTGCTGTGTAGTAGACAATCATTCTTTATTGAATGAAAGAATTAGATCCTTCTAGCAAGATTTCCCCACTGTTCTTCCCCCCCAAAAAAGAGAAAAAATCTGTTAATGTCAAGAAGTTATCTCTCGGAGGTGTACCCACTCTACCAGGGAAGCCTTTTCTTGTGAAAATTAATAATAATAATAGAATATTTTACTTCTGAGTTTCATCAATTGCCTTTGGGTATTTCCCCAAAACTTAGTATTAACCACCCCACCTCAAGACTACTGACTGGATATTTGTCCTACATTTGTGTAACTAGAGAACCTCCATTACAGTTTATCATTATATTGCTTGGTTGTTGGTTGGCTTAGTTGCTAGGTCTTGTCTGACCCTTGCAACCCCATGAACTGTAGCCCCCCAGGCTCCTCTGTCCATGGATTTCCCAGCCAATAATACTGGAGTGAGTTGCCATTTCCTACTCCAGGGGATCTTCCCTACCCAGGGACAGAACCCGGGTCTCTGTATTGCAGGTATTTTCCTTCATTGCAGGCAGATCTTTACTGACTGAGCCACCAGGGAAGCCCTATATTATTGAATATAGTTCCCTGTGCTATATATAGTAGGACTTTGTTATTTATCCATTGGATATCCTGTGATAAACCATAATGGAAAAGAATATAAAAAATAATATATGTATAACTGAATCACTTTGCTGAATAGAAGAAAATTAATACAACATTGTAAATAAACTATACTTCAATTAAAAATGGAAAGAAAGCAGAAGAAAAGAACCTCAGAAAAACAGAAAAAAATCAGATCAAAAAGAACCATTTTTTCCAAGGTGACTTCTGTCTTTGACACCAGAGACTGGTAGAAACTTAAAACCTGCAGAATCTCTCTAAAATACTTTTGTTCTGCCTCACTGATCACCCTTCTTTATGTATATTTACTTATTTACGTAACTGGGATTTTACAGCATGGAGACATATAGTTCAGTACCCTGCTTTTTCTCATTTAACATTAGAGAGTAAGTATTTTTCCATGTCATTAAAAATTCTTGGAAAATATAATCATTAAGGTTAGGGAATGTTGTATTATATATAGATGTGCATGCTCAGTCGTGTCCAACTCTTTGCGACCATGTGGACTGCGGCCCACCAGGCTCCTCTGTCCATAGGATTCTCCAGGCAAGAAAAGTGGAGTGAGCCGTCATGCCCTCCTCCAGGGGATCTTCCTGACCCAGGTACGGAACCCACGTCTCTTACGTTTATCCGTGTTGGCAGGCAAGTTCTTCACTACTAATGCCACCACTCTCTTTATTTAACCACTCTCTTACTGTGGAATATTTAGGTTGTCTCCTTTTTTAAAAAAATTTCAGTTATAAATAATGAATGTCATTGTGTATAACTCTTGGCCTGAATTTCTGAGTATTTCCCAGAGACAAATCCTAGCCCCAAAAGGGAATTTTTTTTTAAGGTTTTAATATAGTCCCAATTTGTATTTTAAGGTCTCAATACCTAGTCCCAACTTGTTTTCCTGAACATAGATTTAAACTATTTAAACTACCCACAATAGAATATAAGAGTGCTTTGTTGCTTCATCCTTGCTGGCACTGGGCATTATCATTTCTTAAATCTTCGCTGATTTGGTAGGAAACAGTGCTATTTTGTCTTAATTTATATTTCTTTGATTACTGGTAAAGTGGAACATCTTTTCATATATTTATTGACAATTTGTGTTTTAATCTTCTGTGAATTGCTTATTTTCCCACTTTGTAATTGAAATGGTAGAATTAATGACTTGTCAGAGCTCTCTATAGATAATAGGGGTATTAACTTTTTAAGTTACACTTGTTGGAAATCTTTGCTTTATAGTTTGTTTGCCTTTATTTTATATTATATATTTATTTTTTTGGCCACACTGCACAGCTTGCACAATCTTAATTCCTGGACCAGGGATTGAACCAGGGTCCCCACAGTGAAAAATGCTAAGTCCTAACCACTGGACCACCAGGGAATTCCCCATTGCTTCTTGAAATATATAAATCTTTAACTCTCTTCACTGTTGCAGATGTTGCTTTGTTTTAGAAGTCCTTCCCTGTCCCAGGATGGCTTAACACCCTGCTGAGTACCAGGAACATTGCATAAACTATCTCCTGCCACCCTCACTTTGTTACTTTATATCATGAAAAGTTTTGAACATATACAGGAGAAGAGAGAATAAGTATATTGATTTTAGGATTTGCTTCAAGTTAACCTTGGGGCTTCCCTGGTGGCTCAGAGGTTAAAGCGTCTGCCTCCAATGCAGGAGACCCGGGTTCGATCCCTGGGTCGGGAAGATCCCCTGGAGAAGGAAACGGTAACCCACTCCAGTATTCTTGCCTGAAGAATCCCATGGACGGAGAAGCCTGGGAGGCTACAGTCCACGGGGTCGCAAAGAGTCGGACACGACTGAGCAACGGAACAGAACGGAACCTGGGGTGGTTGTTATGTACGGATGTGAGAGCTGGACCATAAAGAAGGCTGAGCACCAAAGAACTGATACTTTCAAATTGTAGTGCTAGAGAAGATTCTTGAGAGTCCCTTTGACAGCAAGGAGATCAAACCAATCAATTCTGAAGGAAATCAACCCTGAATATTCATTGGAAGAACTGATGCTGAAGCCCCAATACTTTGACCACCTGATCTGAAGGGCTGACTCATTGGAAATGACCCTAATGCTGGGAAATACTGAAAGCAAAGGAGAAGTGGCCGGATGAGATGGTTGGATAGCGTCACCGACCTAACGCACACAAGTTTGCGCAAGCTCCAGGAGATAGTAGAGGACACGAAGAGCCGGACACAGCTTAGTGACCGAACAACAACAGCAATCTTGGGTGGGGGAGCATGGGGGAGACCACTGATCATTAAGAAGGGCCATGAGCTAGTGACCATCGTCACTGGAGATTCTTTCTACTTTTGTAAGATAATGTAACTTGGTTAACACCTTAGCGGGCCAAAGGGCAGACATTTCTTGCCCCTTTCCTGAGAGGCACTGCCTTCTGAGTCTTCATCAACCCATTGATCCCTACAACCACCCTTGGAGGGAGGACTCATTAGCCCCATTTGACAGCTGAGGACATGGAGACTCAAATGAATGAATTATTCCAGGTCACGTGAGTTGGAAGTGCAGAAACAGGATCTGAACTCAGATCATCCAGACCCAAGTTTTGTGTTTTTCCTACTGGGCTATCCTATGTCCTTGTAGGCAGGTAATTAAATGGAAGGGAAGATGGACTTTTCTAATAGAGTTTGGCTTACTCCCAGGTTCCTCCTGAGCGTACTTCCAGAAGAAGGGTTCAGATTGTAAATTAATCCAATTTTTAAAAAATAAATGCACGCAGTATGCTGACTATATTTAATAATATCATATATTTGAAAGTTGCTAAGAGAATAGACCTTAAAAGTTCTCATCACTAGAATGCATGAGGGAAGTGAAGTGGAAAGAAGGAGCTCATGGAAGGCCTTGAAGGCCTGCAGGAGGGACTGGGAGTTTCCCCTGAGAGCATCAGAAGACCCTGCATGTTCCTCAGGGGAGTGTCATAATCTGAGCCCCTGTGGTCCAGGGGGTGCCAGCAGTTGGCACTTTTCTGTAAGAATTTCCCAACTTCTGTGGGCAATGGAAGCTGTGGTATTTGTTCTTCCAAGCAGCACTGGCCTTCAGCACACACAGTTATCTAAATCCACGTGTGTGTCTGTGTACTAGTCATGCAGTCATGTCTGACTCTTTGCGACCCCATGAACTGTAGGCCTGCTAGACTCCTCTGTCCATGAAATTCTCCAGGCAAGAACACTGGAGTGGGTTGCCATGCCCTCCTCCAGGGGATCTTCCTGACCTGGGGATCAAACGTGGGTCTCCTGCATTGCAGTCAAATTCTTTACCAACTGAGCCACAAGAGAAGCCCAAATCCACATGAGTGACCCCCAGTGATGAAAGCATGGGCACTGGGGCTCCAGCTGGCATGCCAGCTGCCCCTTAAGCCATTGCCAGTGGTTCTCCACCAGGTGAAATTCTCACCACCACCTGACACCTCCTGGAGGGCTGTCCCTTACCTCAGCCCCAGGAGGCAGCCAGGCCAAGGCCATCCATCCTCAGTCACAAGGGAGGAAACCAAGAGATCACAGAGGAATGGCTTTTGAGGCCAGAGTCACAGAGGACTAAAGGACAACAGCAGGAAGGGAACCCAAGACTTCAGGCCACAAACCCTGTGTTCTCTGACCTCTTTCTCAGGTCCCATAGGAGAGACCGCCCCAGGGGAGCTTAGCCCACACTAGGCACTGTCCTGAGAGCCTTATGCACATTAGCATAAAAACCCCAAGATTATCCTCATTTTACAGATGAAGGCACTGACACCTGGAGACAGTAAATAACTTGCTCAAGGTCACTCAGAGCTAGAATGTGGCAGGCCTAGGTCTGGACCAGACACCTTCATCACTATGCTCTGCTGCTTCTGACACTCCTTTGTGGGAAGGAGGGAGGGAGGGAAGAAGGGGAGGTGGGGAGAGGGGGAGAGGGGAGGAGGAAGGGGATGGAGGGAGGGAGGGAGGGAGTTTGGATGAACACAGCCGCAGCACCCTGCATGATATCAGTGAACACCTCGTGCAAAGGTGTGCACAGGCAGACGCGCCAGAGCGCACGTGCCAGGTGGGCGTGTGTGCGGATCTGCCTTGGCCTGAGGTTACTGCTGAGTGCCTGCGAGCTACTTTTTATGAACATAATCATACATGAGCCCCTAGCCGTGTCAGTCTACGTGTCCTGTCGTAAGTGCAGGCGTGCTCATGGGCACTGATGTATCTACTTGTGCCCGTGTGTGTGGATGGGCTGGTTAGCGGAGCTGGGCCTCCCCACACCCACGTGTCGGGGTATACCGGTATGCTTTCTCATTGTGTATGTGTGACCTTGAGCCGTTGGCCTTGTGGATGGAAGCAGTTTTCAATGCGGGTGCACCGGCTCATTTACACACGTCTGCGGCTGTGCTGGTGCCCAGGCCTGCACAGGCCCTCAGTGTCCATTCTTCTCGGTCCACCTCCAATCAGGGTTCTATGTGGGAGACCTAGGGAGCCCCAGAGTTAGCAGAGCTGCTCTGCAGACTCATGTCCTGCACCAGCATCCTCGGAAACTCAGCAGTAAAGCAGTTTGGGAAGTGGAAAAATGTGATGTTTGTTCCCCAAACCCTGAATGATTTCTCCCTCTGTTTTGGCGGGTTTGGAGGCTGCCGGCAGCAGCCTGGAGAGATGCTGTGAGCAACCCAGGGCAGCCTGCGTGTGATCCAGTGCCAAGGTCAGGGAAAGGTCACTTCCAGGTGAGCCTCTTAGAGATGCCACTCTGTGCAGGCTGGGAACTAAGGGCTGCCTCCATTGCTGCCTTGGCCCTGGCCCTGCCCAGCCTGAACCCAACTCTGCTGGCAGGTTCCAGGGAAAAGGGAGGGAGGAGCTGCAGAGTGTGAGCCCTGGGGAGAGGGGAGGAGGGCTTGGCCAGGACTGGGAGGTCGGGGCCAGGGTGGGTGCACTGAACTCTCCTGCTCTGTTTCCTTTATTTTTTTTTTTAATTTTTTAAAGATAGTAATTTTATTTTATTTATTTCTTTTTTGGCTGCGCCATGCAGCATGTGAAATCTTCCCGATCAGGGATCAAGCGTGTGGCCCCTGCAGTGGAAACATGGACTCTCAACCACTGAACCACCAGAGGAGTCTCTCCCGCTCTGTTTCAGTGGGCCTTGGGTTTATAATTCCACACCTGTTCTGAGTATCTCCAAACAGGAAATCCAGGATCATGCTGTCTTCTGAAGAGGCAGCTGGTTAGACCATATCCCAGAGGTTGTTCTGCCTCAGCTTACATAAATCCAGGGATGGGCAACTCACTACCTTCTGAAGCCACTGGTTCCTGTTGGACAGCTGTTAAGAAATGAGGACATTCAGCATTTCCTGACCAGGAAATGTGTGGTGTGCCCAGCACAAGGTCAGGCCCTGGGGTACGGAGAAGTTTGGGGTGAGACCTGCACCCTCCTGGACACAGCACAGCAGGGGAGAGGTCTGGCCCTGTATGCTCCCTTTCACCCTCCTCCTCCCGTCTCAGCAACTGCTGAGGCTCGCAGATCCCTCTCCCCAGGGATGGCCCTGCAGAAGGGGTACACCCTCCTTCCTCTAACCAAATACCTGTGCTTATTTTACAGCTTCTCAAAAGCTGGGACATGGAGTTTTGTCTCCACTTCCCTCACTGCATCCCTGCCCTCCCTCTCGCCTGCTCCCCATCTCTCTGCTTCTCAAGAGACCCCTGTAGGCAGAGGCACTCATCCCCAGAGGTTTGGCAAGGTTTTGGAATGCAGGCAGTTCTTAGGCTCCAGAGGCCAGATGCTGAGAAAAGAAAGAAAAGTTCCCTAGACACTTTCTCCATGTCAGGCAAGGCCCCTGGGGCAGGCTAGCCCACTCAGACTCAGGAAAGTCCTGGACTCTCCTCCAAAGACAGGACTTGAAGTCCCTGTTGCCACCTGTGTGAAGGCCAGTTTACAACAACAAGGCTAAGGCTCTGGCTAAAAGGATAATGGTGGGAGACAGAGAGAAAGAGCAGAAGGTTCAGAGGGAGAGAGAGAACCCAGCAGAGACAAGGACAGAAACAAAGGTGCACGGGATAGACTGTGAGAGATGCAGAAGAGGAGGGAGAGCCACAGAAACAAGAGCCTCCGGAGACAACGGCGGGAGCCACAGAGGCCAGCGCAGACGCGGACGGTCCCAGACACACGGAGAGCAGCTCCTGGATTGAGCGACTAGCTACACAAGCAGGAAAAGGTAGCCAAGACTCAGAAAGCCGAGGAGACAGACAGGCATGACCACGAAACACCTGTACCTCCTTACTGCTCTCTTGCCTAATTACAAGAAAGACAGACAGATTTCATTTGAGGTCACTTGCAGTAAAAATGGGGCTTCCCATGTGGTGCTAGTGGTAAAAAAAAAAAAAAAAAAAAAACCGCCTGCCATTGCAATAGACATAAGAGACACATGTTCAATCCCTGGATGGGGAAGATCCCCTAAAGAAGGGCAGGACAACCCACTCCAGTATTCTTGCCTGGAGAATCCCCATGAACAGAGGAGCCTGATGGGCTACATAGAGTCACAAAGAGTTTGACACAACTGAAGCAACTTAGCATGCACCTATGCAGTAAAGATCCATGTGCAATAAATGGTGAGCATAGAAGTAAAAATTCAAAGGCAAACTATTATGGAAGAAAGAAAAAGAAAAAAAAAAAAAGATACCAAAGACCTAGGTGTATAAATTGTTGGTTGAATGTTCTACAAAAAACCACTCAGTTTAACACCCTTGTGAACCTACCTCCTCTTGATTCTGGGCTAGTCCCATGACCTATTTGAACCAGTAGAATGTGGTTGAAGCACAAATCCAGAAGCTAGGCCTTAAGAAGCCCTGGCAGCTTCTGTTTTGGGGTGCTCAGAAGGATGCCCGCCACTGAGAGAGATGTCTGACCACACTGAGGCCAGCTTGCTACAGTGACAAAGCCCCAGCTGACCACATGGAGGACAGAAGTGCTCAGACTAGAGTCAGAACCAAGGATCGTGAAGAAACAGTTGTGTGTTAAATAATTACATTTTAGAGTGGTGTGCCATACAGCAGTGATAACTGAAATCCTGGGTCAATACAGCACCACTAAGTCAGTCCGGTGGGTTCCATCCTTCTCTGGCTGATGGATGATGTGAAAGACTTAAGAGTATCTCTTTCCTCTGAAGAATCACAAATGAAGCTCCCTGATGGTAAAATCAGCAAACTCGAAAGAATATAATCATATGCACTCACTTGCTGGAGGATGGAGCTGATGAGGATGCTACTGAACGCTGATTGGTTGATGGGAGATACAGAATGTCAGAGCCACATTTTTATGAGCACTTACCATGTGCCAGTTTATCCCATTTTAGAGATGAAAAGACTGAGGCTTAGCAATGTGAAATGACTGCTTGAAATTTTATAGCCAGCACTCATTAGTGCCAGGATTTGAGGCCAGACCTCACATTTGGGCTGTTGGTATTCAACTAAATTAAGGAGAATAAACAAATCTGCACCCAACTTCTGCTTCTCAAAGACTCAGAAGCCTAAAGGCTCACTAGACCCTCTTGTCCAGGGCAGGGAGGAAGGATGGGCAGTCCTCTCATCCTCCCTTAGGGTGGGCTGACTCCTTGGTGGGGTCCTTTATCTGGACCAGACGCCTGGGGTGGATGAACACCCAGGTGAGCCTCCACACCAGGGCCTGCCTCCATCCTGGCTCCCAAGCCATTTGTCAAGCACACCAGCAACCCCACGCCTTCTGGCTTCTCTGCAAGGCCTGGAGGAATCGCTTGACTCTGAAATTGGTTCCAGGAATGCTTTTCCTCCCATTATTCTACTGCCTTCCCTGACACCCCCTCCCCTCCCCCAGCACTTTTTTTTTATACTAAACTTTCTCTGAATTCACCTGATTTTTCCCATCTCCTTTACATTCTTTATGGCAATGGAGAAATAATCACCGCTTCTCTGGCAGGGTGATGGGAGTGTGCAGTATTAACTGTAAATCAGGCAGAAATTGGTGGAAGGGGAAGGGTTTGATGAGGTGCAGAGACATTATATCATTTTAAAGCGCTTTTCTGGTCTCCAATAATCCCCATGTAAATGAAAAGGAGGCTACGTGCGCTCTCGGAGGCTGCCTTGAGGAGCGCGGAGAAAATGCTCCTGGCAGGACATGGGGCAGAGCGAGGCCGGCTGGGGCCTGACAGAGCAGGGAGGCAGATCTGCCTGGGGCCGGGCCCCCAAACCCTCCAAGCCAGGCTGGGCACAACCCTCAAATCTGAGTAATCCTGGCAATGCCGTAGCTTCTTGGAAGATGAGTACGAGAGGCTACAGAGCCAGGAGGATGGTGCTGTACGGACAGGCGGCAGGCCTGAGTCAAACCCTCCACTTGCTGTAGCAAAGTGGACTCAGCCAGGAGTGGTACCGCCTTCCAGGGGCGTCTGGAATGTATGGGGACTTTGGAGATTTTGTCTGTTGTTGTCACGATTAGGAGGGACCAGAGAACTGGGTAGAAGCCAATGACGCCAGCATCCTGTAATGCACAGAACCCTCCCAGACAATGAAGAAAGGCCGCTTCCGAAATGCCACTAGCTCCCCCCAACACACGCAGTCCTCGTGTAAAGAGCAGGATTTTCCTGAAAAATGACTATCAAGACCCATCCCCGCAGAGACCGTCTCACCAGGGGAAGGTCCGTGACCTCCTGGGTTCCTTCTAATGTAAGTCAGTCAGTCTGGGTTTACGACAGCTGGCTCAAGTGAATTCAACAACCTTGTTTCATTCCATCTAACACGTCACTGATCACAAAGGGGACCATTTCTTCCTGTATTCACGAGAAAGGGAAAATGTGCTGTGACCCAATGCTTTCTTACCACTTAGATTTTTTACTTTCTACTATCAAAAGTGTTACTTAATACTTATTATATACAATAAGAAATATTAATATATATACTGATACATAAATATATCAAGGAATATTATAAGCGCCAAGAATGTTATAGGGGCCATGAATGCTCTGGTGTTCCTAACCTTTCTATTCAAAGTCGAACTCTCTAGATCATGTTTCGACTCTGAGTCATCAATGTCCATGTTTTCCCATCCCGGGTCACCCTCTGAGACATCAAGAGTGTGTGGTATTTCTTCAAAGAGCCTTCCATTAGAATCTCTGGGATTTCCTTTGAACTTCTGAGCTGTTGACCAATTTTGCATTTGTATTGCTGGCTCTTTCTTGACCTTCTCAGAAGGTGTCAATGGAAGGTTTTCAGCCAATAAACAACACATTTCCTTCCTCAAATGGTCTCAGACTATGTTGTCGACTGGCCCACCTAGGGGCTGGCTGCTGGGGTCCAGTTGGGCCTCCTGCATGTGCTGAGTGAGGGACGGCTATCTCACCACCAGGGCCCAAAGATGGGTCCCGATTACAGAGACGCTAAAATGGAAGAAGTGGAAGTCTTAGATGCTATCTATGAAAGGTACGATATTAGAAAGTCAGTTGGCCTGTATGACTGGATACATGCCCAGAGCTAGCATCTGTAGACACGCCCGGCATCTCAGAGCATGTGCCTGGGATGCCTGTTCAGGGTGGTGTGTGTACATGTGCCTGTGTCGTAGGGCTGGCAGATTCAGCAAATAAAAGTATATAGGACACTCAGTTAAATTTGAATTTCAGATCAAAAGCAAATAATATTCAGTGTAAGTCCCAAATATTTCATGGGAACATTCTTATACTGAAAAAATGGGGGTGGAGAGTTATCTGAGATGTATCCTGTATTTTATCTCAAGCCCTACTATGGAGTATCATGCAAAGCCCATCAGTGCAGGGCTCGGGGTCCTGCAGGACTCTGGCTGTCCCACTGGCTCTCCCTTCAGGCATATGAGCTCAGGGCGTGGGTGAGGCAAGGAGCAGATGGTCTCGCCTAAACCCTCTTGGCAAGTTTATAACAGCCTAGAATCAGCCTCAGGTTGGCTCATTTGTTGCTGGTACTGCACTTGGTCAATGATGAGGTTGGGATAACAGGGAGGAGATGAGCCAGACCCAGGGACCTGGGGGTCACAGTCCAGTGCAAAGACAGACCTTGACAACCTGAGATCTGGCTCCAACAGAGATAGCCGGCATGAGGTGGTAACTGACTAGCGGGGCTTGGGGAGGTTTCCCAGACCGGGATGTAATTTGGACAAGCAGAGAAGTGGAAAGAGGTTTCCGGGCAAGAGCGTGATTTGTGCAAAGCAGTAAAAACATGAAGGTGCCCACAATCTCTAGGAAAAGAGGGAAGTCCAATGTGCCTAGACTAGGAGGTAACTGGGAAGGAAACATGGAAGGACCTGGGTTGGCCTCCTGGCTTTGTAACCGCATATATAAGTGACCTCGGACAGTTAGGTACTGCTCTGGGCCTCAGGTTTCCTAAACATCAAACAGATAAGTACTCAGCCTCAGAACTCCTTGGGCACCAAATAGTGCATGTGAAAACCATTTCTGAGGGCATGAGGATTCATGAGGGGTTTCAGACAAGAGATGCCCATGATTGGATCTGTTTTAATAATCATCATCATAATAGATCTACCTACTGATGGAATACTTAATATATGTTAGAGTAAAAGTGTTAATTGCTCAGTCTCGTCTGACTCTTTGTAACTCCATGGACTGCAGTCCACCAGGCTTCTCTGTGCATGGAATTCTCCAGGCAAGAATACTGGAGTGGGTTGCCATTCCCTTCTCCAGGGGATCTTCCCAACCCAGGAAACGAACCCAGTTCTCCTGCATTGCAGGCAGATTCTTTACTGTCTGAGCCACCTGGGAAGTCCTACTATATGCTAAGCACTTTGCTATTATTAAAAATGATAACAGAAGCAACTGGACAGGTGCCACATGCCATAATGACATGGCATTTGGTGCCAGATGTGGTGATATGCAAGCATTTACTTGCATTATCTCAACTGGTCTCCACAACATCCCTCCACATCTGGTTTTTATTATCGCCATTGCTCAGAGAATGAAACTGACGTGCAACACAACGACCAGACTTGCCCAAACATTGAGGGTAGAGCCAGAACCGGTACCCAGACTGCTGACGTTTAGCCCCAGTTGCCATCTCTTCCCCAAGTAACTGAAACTCTTGAAAAGCTTCCGAGGTTCCCTTCTAAAGCATATTCTTCAGCCTTCCCTGGGAGAAGGCAGAAGCCTGGTCTCCTCAAGCACAAAGAGAGACTAGCATCAAAATTCCATGTGCATCATAATTTCCGTGCATATTTTAAATGACAAATCAGGCTGTAATTAGAAAGCCCCTAACCCAAATTCAAGCCATATACAGACAGGTTGCAATCGACATTCACACAGGGGTCGGCTCAGCTCAGGGAATCAAGTCACTGAACTGGAGGTCCCCAGGGGATGCAGGCTAAGGGGCGAGAGGCAGGCGCCTGATTTCTCTGCCAAGTGCCTGCAATTACAGCAATTCTCTCAGTGCCGCAGACTCCCAGGAAAGAGTCATCTGTCGTCCCGTTAAACTGATTAGGAATCACTTTCTCTGTTTCAGCATCATCCCTGAATCTCAGCAGTGAGCACATTTGCTGGTCAGACTTCCAAATCAACATGGACCTTAACTCTTCCAGAATCATCCCAGATACTCTTGGCAGTCCTGGGGATTTTGTCTCTGCCCTCTTCCCCTCTGAGCAGGTTTGTTCATGACATAGTACCTGAATAATAGTAGTATCTACTACTTTCAGGTTTCACCTGAGGGATGTTCTGAAAGAAACAGTTCAAGACGTTCAGGTTCTGAAGCTTGGGTTGGCCTGGGTGGTGGAAGGAGGCAGCCCCTGGGGCATCCAGGATTGGTCTGCCCCTAGATGGGGCATTCTGCTGCCCTGGCTTTGGCAGTGTGAGGGGTCTTCTATCACACCCAGCTCCCGGAGCCCTGCACGGTCCTCATCCTTGGCCCTTTCCTGTTTGTTTCTCACTTTCATTGCTGTATCCATCAGTTCTTTGTCACAAGGCAACGTCAGAATCGCATTGGTTTACCAGAACACACATTTGTTTTCAAATCCATGTGTCTGCAGGAGAACTAGCTGTGTCTGATCTAGAGTGAGTTCACATGGACCAGGCTGGGACCAGGCTGAGCCCAGGCTTGAGGCTGGGTTCTAGTCCCCTGGGCAAGTCTTCTGGGGTCCAGGCTGAAGGGACAGCAGCTGCCCAGAGTATGCTCTTCTCACAGCAGATGACAGGGACACAAGAAGGCTGAGGAGAAACAGGGCTGCGTCGTAGGTCTCGGCTCCAAACTGGCATCTGATCACTACTCTCCCTATTCCAATGGCCAAAGCAAGTCATCTGACCAAGTTCCCTGATCACCAGTGGGACAGAGAACTGTATACTTCCCACTGTGATCGCAGAAACTGCAAAGTCACATGACAAAGGGTGAGGATGTGTCATTCTAACCTGGGGAGGGACTAAGGAATTGGAACAACAAAGACAGCATCGTTTGAGTTCCTTCTGGGACACCCGTTCTTACGTTTGCCACAGGATATCCAGGCACACCCGAGATGAACAGTGAGCCTGACACCAGGCCTGTGACTCTGTGCATGTCTGGAGCTGCCATGGGAATGGGGAACAAGGCTGTGAGTTTTTTTTTCCCAGAGAGCACATGTGACCCGAACTGTGACCTAGTGACCTTTGACCTTCCTGGAATCACTGAAACAACAGAACTTGAGCATCTGGATTTGCAGGACCAGTATCTGTGTCCCAGGCATCTTGACTTGTCCAGGAGAACCTGGTCTTCTGAGGGCAGGTTTAGACCCTCATCTTTCAGAGCCGGGAGCCTCACTGGACTCCAGAAGGACTCAGATGGCTCAGCATCCCAAGCTGCCCACAGCCCACCTCACAGTGGGTCCTAGTCCAGAGACTCCATACCAGGCTGGGAAGGGAGCCTATGGGCCTCTCCTTGGATCTTCTTTGTGAGAATATGGGGAAACTGAGGTGCAAGAAAGGAAAAGCACCATTGAGGGTCAGTGGCAGGCTCCTGGTCTCCCACCTCAGTACTTTCCCAACACCCCAGCGAACCCAGTGGCCCCAGGGTCTCTCAGTTCCCCCTCCCTCACTTTATCCTCTACTGATCTTGACTCTGTCCTGACTTGGATGTTTCGAGAATCCTGGCAGAACCTGCTGGGCCAGGCGATCTGTTTCTACTTGGGAGGAATGGCAACTTCTCAGGGAGGACGAGTTGGTGATGGAATCAGGAACAAGAGTTCAGCCCAGAAAGCCTGGGCCTGTACAGGGACTGATGGAGCGGCGTCTGGGTCTCCGCATCCAATTAGCATCCTCTGTGCTTGGAGCTGCTAGCTGAGATGGCTGCTGAGCAGCTAGAAGGGAGCAGGCTGGCCGGTCAGCTGGTGAATGAGCACTAATTGGGTGTCAGGCATGCCAGGGCCCACCAGCTCCCCTCAGCTCCCCACCAAACTCCCGGAGACCACCGCGGAGAGCCGAGGGGCAGAAGTCAGCTAATTGGTCTGGCCTGCCCAGCAATCCCTCTCTCCACATTCTGACGCCCTGTCACTCAGCTGCCTTTGTCTTCCATTTCAAGGGCTTGGAGAAAATTGCCCACATCTGCTGAGAAGTTTCCTGTAAACCCCGGGGTGGGAGGGGAGCTTATTTTAAAAGAGGCTTTGAGCAGGGACATGTTGGCGTGTTTCCCATAAGTGGCCTCAGTTGTCCTGTCTGTGGAGAGCTGTGGGGACAGCCCTCCTACACATTCCTTCACACTCCTGCTCATCCATATTTTTAGACAAGAGTTTCCAAGTCACCCGAAAGCTAGTGAAACACTTCTTGTTGCCTTTTGCCTGGCAGCACCACTGTTCATTTAGTGGGGGAAAGAAAAACTATTAATAATACTTTCCTTCCACCCTTTAACTAGAAGAAGCCGAGCTTGTGCAGATTTGAACAAGCATGTGGGCACACACACACAACTGTTCCATGACCCTTGTTTCAAGCACACATGACACAAGAATGTTGAACCTGGAGACATGGTGAAGGAAGGCTAGAATTTCTTTAACAGGTGTGGCGGAGATGATCCTTTGAGCTACAAATCTATCCAATCTGTGGCTTTGCTCTCCTGTATTTTCCCAGCTCACTTCCACTCCAAGCAAGTAGTCCGCACTGTGCTCATTGCCTCAGGGGAGAGATACAGCCAGGCAAAAACACAAATCGCCTGCAAATCTCTCTGGCCTTTGTGTATCACAGGGGAGGGTACTCCTCTAGCCTGGACAAGTGTCCTGGATAGAAGTAGAAGGAAAGCTGGGCTTTATCCCACCTCAGAGGACCAGATGGAAACCCCTGTATGCTCCCCGACCAGGGCATGGAAGAGAGACAGGCAGGAGAAAGGAACACCTGTTCTCATCAGCCCCTCCAGGAGGGTCGCCCAGGCAGATAGAGCTCTGAACAGCCCATTAATCATTCCCCCATCTCAAGCAGAAGCTGCAGAAATCCGCTGGACCATATAGGAAGCCATAGAAGAGTACTGTAGGGACTCATGACCAGAGCAAGAGGCCTCTTCTTTCCCCCTCCCTCCCAATGCTTAGGCTGTGCCTAAGACCCCAGGCAACTCTTTCCTGCAAAAGAGAATCCCAAAGGAAGGTTGAGGTTGATTTCTACCCCCTTAAGTTCTATGAAATAAGGGTTCAAAGTCAAAAACTCAATTTAATAATAGAAAAAATAAAACTTTTAAGGTGATATGCCTTATACACATAAGTGGCTAGACATGCCACCTGTGACCTTAAGATTTTTAATTTCTCAAAATACTTTATTCATTTTTGGCTGTGCTGGGTCTTCATTGCTGTACGTGGGCTTTCTCTAGTTGTGGCAAGCAGAGGGGACTCTCTAGTTGGGATGCACGGTCTTCTCTAGTTGCAGAGCACAGGCTCTAGAGTGCAAGGGCTTCTGTAGTTGCAGCGCACGGGCTCAGAATTGTGGTACTCGGGCTTAGCTGCCCTGTGGCATGCGAGATCTTAGTTCCTAGACCAGGGATTGAACCGGTGTCTCCTGCACTGGAAGGCAGACTCCCAACCACTGGGCCATCACGGTGTCTCAAGCTTTTTTATATCACCTTCTCAGAGGCCTGCCTTTGCCACCCTATCTAAAATAGCCCTCATCCCCCATTCAGTATCTATCCTCTTAGCCTGCCCTTTCTTACTGGCATTCATCATTGTCTGATACTGCATTAGATATCCAGCCGTTTGTTTAGTCATATCCTTACTCATTAAGGCAGGAAGTTGTCTGTTTTGTTCACTGTTGCACCTGTAATGTCTGGAAGCGGGCCTGGCACAGCTGTCTCAATAAACATGTTGAATGAATGAGTACATTGTGTGCTCGATGGTGACACCTGCTGGTAAACGGGGTATTGCAACCCAACTCTACAAAACCTTATTCCTTAAACAAAAGGAGGGGGGATGCTTTCCAGATATTGTCAGTGATAGGATTGGGAACTGAGGGCAAGCAAGGGCTTAAAATAACACAAATTTATTCTCTCAGGTTGTGGATGCTCAGTTCAGTTCAGTTCAGTCACTCAGTCGTGTCTGACTCTTTGCAACCCCATGAACCTCAGCATGCCAGGCCTCCCTGTCTATCACCAACTCCCGGAGTCCACCCAAACCCATGTCCATTGAGTCGGTGATGCCATCCAATCATCTCATCCTCTGTCATCCCCTTCTCCTCCGCCCTCAATCTTTCCCAGCATCAGGGTCTTTTCAAATGAGTCAGCTCTTCGCATCAGGTGGCCAGAGTATTGGAGTTTCAGCTTCAACATCAGTCCTTCCAATAAACACCCAGGACTGATCTCCAGGATGGACTGGTTGGATCTCCTTGCAGTCCAAGGGACTCTCAAGAGTCTTCTCCAATACCACAGTTCAAAAGCATCAATTCTTTGGCATTCAGCTAGTTGTGGAGGCTAGAAGATTGAAATTAAGGTGTCAACAGGGTCACACTCTGTGAAGGCTCTAATGGAGAATCTTTCCTTGCCTCTTTCAGCTTCTGGTGGCTCCAGGCATTCCTTGGCTTATTGCTGCATCACCTCAATCTCTGCTTCCATCTTTGCATGGCCTTCCTCTGTGTATACTCTCCGGTTCCATCTGTGTCTTCTCTCCTTAAAAAGATACTTACTACCTTTAGGGCCTACTGGATAATCAGGATGATCTCATCTTGAAAGCCTTAATTTAATTGTATCTGTAAGATTCTTTATTCAAATAGGGTCACATTCACACATTCTGGGTGACATATATTTTGGGGGCTACCATTCAACCCACAACAGGTACATAGGAGAAATTTTTCTGGACCTAAGATACAGACTTAAGAGGCAGCCTGGAGGTGGGGGTAGAAGAGGGGTAGGAGTGGAGTAGAGGTCTAGTGAAGAAAAAGGGAATTCTCATTGCATTTAGGACCCACCTGGATAATCAGGATAATCTCATCTTGAAAGCCTTAGATGGGGTTGAGGTGGAGCCTTTGACCCTCAGAATGTAGCCACCGAACCTCACATTCTGCAGGGCAGTCACTTGTCTTCAATTTCATTCCCCTATTCTCCCTCTTATTTTTTCAATTCCCTCCCCTCAATTTTTTATTGAGCTTAAGCAGGGGACAGCTGCAAGAGAAGTATGAAGCCACCCCAAAGGAGCTTAAGAACTAGAGTAAGGAGATAGAACAAGCTTATCTTGACCTTCTCCTCCTCTGAGGACTTTGAGGCTTGCAAAGCACTTTCCCAGTTACTTCTTTGTTGGCTCTCCCTGTGGCCTGTCCTGGCAGCCAGAACAGTCATGCACAATCCCCATTTCACAGATGATGGAAGTTGAGCTCATTGAAGAAAATGATTTCTCCAAAGCCCCTCCATCCCCTGCAAGGAATCCTGGCAGAAACAGGACTCACACCCAGGTTATCTCTGATCCTAGACCTTCCAGTGTTTGAGCTTAGTGGTCTTCCACTGGAGAGATGAGACACACAGCTATGAAACAAGCAGAAGACCACATCAGAGCATCAGAATCTGCAGAACTCTGGGACCCAGGGACAGAAGGGCTAACTCTATACTCTATAAAATTTTTCACTATTATTACTTTCCCATGAATGAGATCACTTTATGGCTGAAAATTAGATAAAATGGGAGCCATGAGTTTCTCCTACTGGGGCCAGAAAGCCAGGTCCTTCCCATCTGGGCATGCACACCCTGGTCTGTGTAAGAGGAAACCACCGACAGCTCCCCTGGGAATGTTTGCCCCAATTCATTATCAAACCACATGCAATTATCAAACTGTGCTCCCTCCAGCTGACCTTTAGCTGGGGAACAGTTATATTTAGAGAAAACCAGCCCTTTGTAATTACCCCCACTCAGATGACTTAAAGGTCGGCTGCAGTTGTGACAGTTTGATCCGTGGGAAGGGCTGTTTCCAGGATCATTGGATAATTATTCAAACCAGACAATAATTAGCAAATGTTTTCTGCATATGAGTCCATCCCTGTTGTTCATCCCCAGAGGCTCACCGGGCCAAAGCTGGCCTCTATGGGTGCAATAACAACAGTCCTCTTGTGCACGTCTCTTTACAGTATACAGAGAACTTCTTGTCTCACCTCATTTACTCCTTACATCAGTCTTACATGAAATACACATTCCTACTTTATAGATGAGGAAACTGAGGCTCAGAGGTTACATGGATTTGCCCAGAGTCACACAGATGAACAGACTTAAACACGGGTCTTCTGACTCTCGCTCTTTCCTAAGAAAAATCTCTCATTCGACGGATATTCATTGAGCACCTGCTTTGCATCTGGCCTTGTAGTGGGTTGCAGAAAGGAAAGGAAGACCTCAGCTTTGTCCCTCGTGTTTGAAATTCAGGATGCTGGAGGGCATGGGGCACACACGAGCCACTGTAACCCTAGAGGTACAGCATCTCTACTGAGTGTCCACAAAGCTCCCTGCAGGAAGAACTATGGACATAAGCAATTATGAATCAATCCATCTGACAAGAATTAAGTGGGGGGGTTGGTGTAAATCGACAAAAGACAATAGATGAAGCCTCCGGTTTGGGAGGGTGAAAAAGCATGAAAATGAAGTCAACTGATATCATCAGCTAGCTCATTTGAAGAAACAAAGTAATGAAATGATACATGTCGCATGGTCACAGTGTGAAGAAGAATTCTGGATGTGAATGACATTCCTCCAAGCATGATTTTCTTCATTTTAAAGGATGCTCCTGGAGCCCAGGGCTTCCAAAAAACCTGTGGAAGAACATATTGGCCAGGGAAGGTCTTTAAGTCCCACTTTCCCTTCACCCAGAGAAACTCCATTTAAATCCATTGTACATTTGAGTTTCTATTAAATAAAGGAGTCCATCGTTTTAAAAAATATTAAAATTATTAGTTTATAGACTTAAGCATGGGCATGGTATATAAAGATATTCATAAAGTACCATGGGTATCAAGTTCACAATTTTTATTTAAAGAAAAGATAGTATCAATAGTATCTCAATTAAACTCATCTCAACTGATCAATCATTGTTCTAAAAAGATCAAATAATTATATAAAATAACAATGCTAATGTTGATCATTAACATCTGTTTAGAGTTTACTGCATGTCTAAGTACTTCACAGGCATTAATTCACTTGCTTGTCCCCCCAGGTCGGTACAGTGTGTCCTAAGATCATCCCCATTTTATAGGTAAAGTCACTGAGGCACAGAGCCCACAGGAGGTGATTCACACGGGGTCATGCAGCTTTGATGAGTGAGACCAACTTCCCAAAGATGGGTTGGTGCGTCTGCCAAGAAACAACAGCTGATGTGAAAGAGGTGGAGGAGTTCTGGTTTACTTCCTGCTCCATCTCAGTTGGCAGAGGGATGAGGGCCACCAGATGGATCAGAATATGGACACCTGCCATATCTGACTTTGACCCACTGATGACGTGAGCCTGAGAATGATGGGCTTCGAAGATTAGCTTGAGTGCCTGCTGAGTTCCCTTCCAGTTCAGAGATTTTGTCATTTCCCTGATGTGCATATGGAGGTGGAGGGTCGTTTTGTATAATCAAGGCTTTGGGGTAGAGCTCACAAGGGCATACAAAGGTGGGTGAAGGGTAGTAACAGTAGCTTCATGATATCACCAGTTAAACCACCGGTCGAGAAATGCAAACATGAGTTTGAGATTTGCTCATGCCAGGCAGCAGGATGGCAGGGGTGGAGACAGAGAAGAAATATGGGCAATCTTCACAAACTTTTAGGATAAACTCCATCATAGAGACAGTATATTTATCTCCAGGGAAGATACTTACCCGATCCTTCAGAAGCATTCATTTCTTTACAAATAGTGTTTATTTTTCCATTTATTATATCCAATTTTCTTGATTCTATTCAGTCATGTAAATCCCCCAAGACCTGCCCTGGCTGCAGGCCTTTCTGTCAGCTGATGTTTTCTCAGCAGCATCCCAGGATCAGGTCCTAGGTGAGGCTCTGGGGACCCAGTGGGGAAAGAAAAACTTGGAACTCACAGTCTATATCTTCACTGTACCTCTAGGTATTTAAATTTAAATTTGAATTAATGAAAAGTAATTAAAATTTAAAATCTGGTTCCTCAGTCAAAGCAGCCACATTTCCAGGCTTGAACGTGCGGACAGCAGTGTGTCCTGCAAAACACAGGGCAGGCACAGAACATTCCCACCATCGCAGAAGGTTCTGTTGGAAGCACTGGGAAATGAAGCAATGCCCACATGGAGTGGGAGGTCAGCTTGCTTTCATTGCTAGCTATTCTGTACCGTAATGATTGTCTATCTTTCTAAGTAGTCAGTAATTCCGGGTCGCAGACCACTTTACTCTGTCTCCGCTCAGATTGAATGAATGAATGGATGAGGTAGGGCAGTTCTCAGATACATTTGGACACCAGGAACAAGACAATCTGGGGAGGGGACACAATGTAGGGTCACAACTAGACAGCAGGGTGTGGTGCACCTGCTCATCTGAGCACACGCACGTACATGAGGACTCACACACATTCGCACACTCCTGCATAAACCTGTTCACTTGGAAACATACACACAAACACACAAACACTGGCATGCACAATCATTCACACACACATTCAGATTTGCACACTCTTAGGCACACATGACTTTCAGTTCAGTTCAGTCGCTCAGTCGTGTCCGACTCTTTGCGACCCCACAAATCTCTGGCAGATCCACTCTCTCTCTCTCACACACACACAGAGTGTTGTACACAAACGCATCCTACATTACTTCTAGGTTGTCACACATGACTGAGTTGGCTATGGTTAAGTTCTGTAGCTTTTTGCTATCCTGATATAATACAGAAACAGATGGGCCAATTTTTCTTGCATTTTCCAGACTCAAGATAAATGCTTGGGAGCTCCACAGTAACCCTGTCCTTGGGCTCCGTCCATTCATCCACCGTTCAGCAAACATTGATTGAGGGCCTAGAAATTGACAGAATCACAGGGGAGGTTGCTAACTAAACCACAGAAATTCCACCATATCAGACTCAGCCCAAGGAGGGAGAGAGCGTCATCTGACAGAATGCAGGGTGCCCTGTCCCTACCCTGGAACCAAACATGCAAACGGTGGTCCCATCAGTTCCCTACGTGTCCCTGTCAAGGATGCCAGGCTGTTGTGGAATTGGGTATTAAGTCTCTAGATGGCATGGATTCAAGAAAAGAAGAGGTAGAGAAATCTGCCAGCTTTAGTCAAACTTTCTCCTTGCCTTCGTCTGCACCTTCGAGCTCACCCTCATCCCCAGCACTTGCCATCAGCACACATTTTCCCTTCTTCAAAAACCGCGCTTTCTTTCACAGTCCCCAGCTGTTATCTAAACTGTCTTAGTCACAGCAAACCCCCGCAAAGAACTGTCGACCCTCACCTCCTTCTCTTCCCAGTGCCCCCTGATTCTTGAACCCACAATAACACAACTTCTGACTCTTCACCTCCACGAAACTGCTCTGTCCCAAACTGTCAGTGGCTGCCACCTTGTCAGGTCCGATGGTCACCCTTTCATTCCTCATCTAATCAGACGCTGTGCCTCACTTGACATGGCTGGCCAATTTCCTGGGCATCCTTGCAGTTAAGCTCTTCCATGCGCCTAGCACCACAGTGGACAGAAAGAAGCGTGAGTCTCGCGTCCTACTGTCCAGGGACTCAGGGTTTGGTTTACCCCTGTGGGGAGGCTCTGCTATGATGCTTTATGATGCCATAAGCATTCTCAGTTTGGGAGGCAATTCTGTCCTCCAGCAAGGAAGGGCCCAGCAGGATCCCATTTACCCTTGTAGCTGAACCCCTAAGTTTAGCCTTGCTTTCTTGGCAGACTGAACCAAGGGCACGGAAGAATTAACTGATGGGTTCAGGAAAGACAGATAGGAGCTAGGATTTTATAAGCCCTTATTCTGGTTTGAACTGTGTCCCCCAAAAGATACATTAAAATCCTAAAATACGAATACCTCAGAATGGGACTTTATTAGCAAATAAGGTGATTGCCAGTGTAATTAGTTAAGACGAGGTCCTAGTGGAGTAGGGCAGGTCCTTAATCCGATGTGACCGGTGTCCTTGTCAGAAGATAGCTGTATGAAGACCAACGGTGAAGCCAGCTTGTGATGACAGAGGACTGAAGTGATGTATCTATAAGCTAAGGAATGCCTGGGGCTACAGGAAGCTGGGAGAGGCCTGAGCTCTCAGAAGGGCCCAGCCTTGCTGCACCTTGAGTCTGGACTTCCAACTTCCAGAACTGTGAGACAATACATCTCTGCTGTATTTAAGCCACTCAAATTGTGTATGTTGGTAGGGCAGCTCCAGGAAATGAATGAGGTTCCACTTTCCAGTTTCTGAAATGGAGATAATCATGGCGAGGCTCCACAGGGATATCTGCTTGAGTCCGCCAGTTCCCTGCACCAGTGACCAGAGGAGGCAGAACACCCAGAAATGAGCACACTTCAGCCGCCGCCAGACCCGGGTTCAAGTCCTGCCTCCAGCATGACCCAAGCACCTGAGCTGCTTCGCCCTCTGGGACTCAGTCTTCTCATCGATAAAGTGGGCTTCGCGTGTGGAATCCAGAGATACCTTATGTGTGGTCTCACCAGCCACTGATGAGAAAACAAGGTCGCATTGGCTTCTCATGACCAAACGATGGTGGCTCCAGGCCTTGTCAGCTCACTGGATAAACATTAGTCTCCCCAAAGTACCCCCCAATTTTTTTCCTCAAATTTGCTAGAGGGAATCTCACACATTCTCACAAAACCGGACGGCCACCCTCACCACTTGGTATCGGCCCTGTTTCTTGCCCACCTCAGCTACCCCGTTCCCCGTCCTACCCCCAGGGCCATGAAGCTACCTGGGGCATGCCGGCCACAGGAAGTGCAGTCAGCAGCTGCCTCAGCTCCTTCCGGGACTGACTCAGAAGCTTCACTCTCGTCACCCTTCCTACAGGCAGCCTGTGCCAGGTGGGGGTGTGTGGGTGACCATTCCTACCAGATACGGACACTGCACTGAGCAAACTCATCTCAAAGCCCCTCATGGCGGTGGCAAAGACCTGGCTGGGCTTGCCCCAGAGCTGAGACACTTCCCTGCTCACCCCCTTTCCCCGCAAACACACACACTCCCTCTCCTCCAGAGATGCTGATCCCTCAGAACATCTCCTTATCAGCTTCTGCTTCTGGAGTCTTCCCCTTTCAACAAGGGCCTCCCACACACACTGTCCATCATAAGGGAGCTCTTGTCTGTGCCCCCAGGGCTGCTTCTGGCTGTTTTCATAGTCACCCACCTTTGGGGTCCAGGCAGAGGTGGAGAGAGGTTCACCTTCCAAAGCTGCTTTGCTTTGCCTAGAGCATCACAAAGCCTCCTTGGATTTCTGTCCATGTTTGTCCAGGATTTCAGGCCCAGAATCTCATCAGCTATCTCCTAAGAAAGGAGTCTGTCTATTCCCAGCCTTCACCTCCTGGGCAAAAGTTTCAAACCCAGACCACATAAGGGACTAGAGAGGAAAAAATGTGTGTGATCCTCTCCAGCCTGGTGCCAAGAACAGCCCTCCCAGCTCTAAACAGGAGCTTGCGCTGTAAATCAGTGGTTATGATCCAGACCTGGGCTGGCGGAGGAGGCCGGAGAGAATGAGGGGAGGAGCAGAAGTGGGTCCCGTTCTGCATGTAAAGCACCTAGCCCCGAGCCGGGTCCACAGCGAGTGTCCAATAAATGACAGCTATTATCATCACAATTATTATTATGAACCACGAAGCTATCACCAGTAGTCGGTCTGCTGGCAGCAGGAGGCCGCCCAGGCTGGGCTGCTCCCTGCTCCGGATCACTAACCCAGGCTAAGTGGTGGTAATTATGACTTTGAGGAATACTAGTCAGAGTGCCAAGTTCCAGAAGAGCCGCCACAATGAGCAGGGAGGCCTCTGGTTCAGCTCTGGGCTGCAAGGCTGAGCAAGGATGTGCACACTTGGCCATGTGGCATGGTAGATGCAGTATAGGGACACTGTGGGAAGACCGTCCCCTCGGCCTCCAGGAGAGGAGAGCTCCCCGGGGGCACACAGTGGGTAGGGGCCAGGCACCCGCATACAGCCGGACCACAGGGTCCCCAGCCTGTTGCAGCAACCCCTGGCCCAGTACCTGGGCCCTGTGCACGCGCTTCTGTGTTCATGAAGGGTCTCTGTCGGGGCCTTGTTTCACAGGGAGTGAATCTCCAGGAGGCGTGGTCCAGCCCCCCACCCCCACCCCCCGCTTGGGGCTGCATTCTCCTGCCAATTATTTTGCCATGAAAGCTCCACCGCTGGACAAGGGCTCATGGAAATCGCTCAGGCTTCCTGCACAGGGGCGCAAGGCTTCTGGCCCAAGGAGTCAATGTCATCCTCTTTAGAAAAGTGATTCCTTCCCCTCTCCCTCACCAAAAGTGTGTCCCTGCTTTACCCTGAAGAACCAATGCAAATAGGCCCAGTGAATCTCAGCTGCTGAGTGAGCAGCTAAAATGCTGTCTTTCCTGCAATTCCCTTTGCCTCCCTTCCCCACCACAGCTGACAGTCCCAGGGAGCAGGACAGGACAAGCAGGGCAGGGCCCAGCGGTGAGCTTAGACAGCCCAGCACCCAGCTTCTGTCTTCTGTCCATATACAACTCATCGGCTCCCTCCAGCTGGAAAGTGAAAGGGGGTGGCCTCCCCCAAGTTCCTCCTGGCCAGGGACTTGAACTTGTGCTGAACACTTTTGTTCAGAGGGTGGAACGAGTCTCCACCTCTGCGTGATAAAGCAGTGGGGTCTTTATCACTGGCATCAATGATCAGTTACTTCTCTCTAAGTCCATACCCCTTGAGATCCAGGCCAATTGGACCGCCAGGCTCTTCCTGCCTCCAAGCTTCTGGCACATGTTGTTCTTCCCCCTGGGAGGCCCTTCTCCCTCCTCCACCTGTGAGTTCCCAGTCCTTGGCCAGTGCCCATCTCAAGTGTCACTTCCTCTTTGTAACACTCCCACCCAACCCGTAATACCCACTGATAAACATCACTCCCTCCTCCACGCTCTGACCGCCCTTGGACCTTCCTCCTAACTTGGCAATTCGCTTGTCTGTCTCCCCTCCAAGCTGCTCCACAGCAGGGTACCCTGACCCTTCCATCTCTGCTCCTCTGGTATCTGGCAGTTGGAAGGCATTTCTGCTTATTCGTTTCAATCATGTAAAATGGATATAGGTAGAAGGAAAGCTCAGATCAATGGAAAGAGAAAAAGAAGGGACTCAGAAGGAAGTGGGAAAAAGAGAAAGAGAGAAGGAAGGAGAAAAGGAGGGAAGATGAAGGGAGAGAAAGAGGAGAGAGGAAGAGAGAGGGAGAAATGGTGATAGGAGTGGCCGCTCGTGGGCCTGACCCTTTACACTTTCCGTGGGAAGTTCCCTGTGCCACGTGCTGCTCCTGAGGACCTGGGAATCCCTGCCTTGGGGGACACCCAGGTGGTCCTAAGAGGCACAGCCAGGAACTCCATAAAGAATGTACCTGGAGAACGTGCTATTGGTGTCAAGCCAACCCTGAAGTCAACTACATGTCAGATTCTAGCAAAATCCCTGGGTTGAGCTCCACTTATCCTTTACGCTTTATTCTCTCTCCTTCCTCCAGTCTGCCCCACTTTGGCCCTGACCCTGACCCTTGACCTCTTACTCTTCTGCCCTGCAAGAGGTATTCGGCCTTTCTTTCATCCTCCAGGCTTCATTAGAACCACACAGAGTACTCTTAGGTCTAGTTCCCTCTCTTTCTCCCCAGTCATGACTGGCTTGAGATTTTGAAACTGTAAATCTGGTTAGAGTGTAAACGACTTCAAGCTGATTCCTAATTAATCGTTTCCTATATTGTCTACATGCACTAAAGTGAGAGTCATAGCTTGTTTTCAGATAGCAGCGCTGGAAAATGTGACCTGAACCTAGATCCTCACTGTTAAATGTGACTCTAGAGGGTAAACGCGGGTGCTTTTTAACTTATTCACAAGTTTTTATGGCCACGTTTCTCCAGTGAATTGCCTCTCTAGGATGGGATAGCAGGGCCAGATGACTTATGTCATGTGCTCAGACCTTGCCCCTTGGTTCACCGTTCTGGTCCTCGTCCCAGCTGGATGCTGGGAGGAGTCGCCACTCTCACAGAGTCCTCACACTTTGGAAATCCGCAGGCTGTTTCACAGTCAGTAACTTGAGTCTGAGAATATGCGTGGCAGGACCTCCCAGAGACTGAGCCTGTTTCCCTGACCAGCACATAAGCCATAGAAGCCTAGCAAGTGCCTACTGAATGAATGAAGCAAACGGAGGAGTGATTGAATGGAACAAACGGAGGAGTGATTGAATGGATGTGTGTGGGAAAAAAGTCAGTGAATGAAAGCATGAATGAGTACATAAGTGAGTCAGGAAACGGAGGGACCCATTGAGTCCTCGTGGATTCTCCAGACATCCAGGAGCCATGCCTGCAAAATCAGCCCCTGGGAGGCTGCACCACAATCTTTATAAACACTTCCTTTTTTATTACAAGCACGATCTGCCCTTTAGAAAGACATTTAAAGCTTATAACAGGAGATAAGAGCATTGTTCCTTTCACTTTCATGTAAACCAGCCAAAACTTCAAGATCAATTTCTATCTCAAACCTTCAAGGGCAACCTGGGATTTGAAGTCCAGACTGTTTAGGACCAAGGTGTCCGATGAAGACACTGGATCCTGCATCAGGGACTGAGCTTGCCTTTGATGGGGTTTGTAAGTAGACTTTGGAAATGGTGAAGGTGGTCCTCTCATCTGATAGGCGTGGTCCCTTTCAAATCTGAGTTTCACTGTGCTCCACACAGGTGGGAAATTGTCACCCAGGTCCTCCTCTTTAGATTTCTGCTTTGGGTGACAGTACTTGATAAAAAGAAAGCATGTAATAAGCAGTAGCTGTAAGTCATGGAGAAGGCAATGGCACCCCACTCCAGTACTCTTGCCTGGAAAATCCCATGGATAGAGGAGCCTGGTAGGCTGCAATCCATGGGGTCGCAGAGTCAGACACGACTGAGCGACTTCACTTTCACTTTTCCCTTTCATGCATTGGAGAAGGAAATGGCAACCCACTCCAGTGTTCTTGCCTGGAGAATCCCAGGGACAGAGAGCCTGGTGGGCTGCCGTCTATGGGGTCGCACACAGTCGGACACGACTGAAGCGACTTAGCAGCAGCAGCAGCTGTAAGTCATTCATCTGTGAAATAATAGACTGGATTCCCAAGCATAAAAATTCCATAGCACCCCCTAATGACTTCTCATAGATGTAGGAGAATTTGATTAAAATCTGGTTCCCCAACTAGGAAATTGATATTTCTCACCTTATTTTAGGAAGCAGTGTAGTGTGGTGGTAAAGTGCATGAAGTGAGTTTATAATCTGTCCCTTCTACCTATACCATATGACCTTAATCAAGTTACTTAAACTCTCTGCCTCAATTTCCTCATCTGTAACTGATGATAGTATCTCCTTTATGGAGTTGCTGTGAGTGTTAAATGAAATAGTTCATCAAATGCACTTTGAACAGTGCCAGACATGTAGCAAGCAACCAGTTGTTTTTTAATGGCTTATTTTTACAGAAAAACTATAAGGTCACAATTATTTTTCCTCAGAATTTTATAAATATTTTTCATTATATTTGAGTATCATTTGAAGATAAATCAGACAACAATCTGATCCTCTTTTCTTGTTGCATCTTCTGTCTGATACTTGTAGGATAAACTCAAGTTTTGAACTTCCTTCAGTGTTTCTTCCAGACCCTTGGTACATATTTTTATATAAAGATGATTTTAAGTTTTTCAACTCAAAGACATTTTCTTCTAGTGTTTCTTAGATCATAATTTCATTTCCATAAGCTCTCTGCTGCTGGGATTTCCCATACATCCCTTAAATGGATGGTGAACTTCCTGGATCTAGCCTTCTGTGCCAATTTTTGGTTAACTTGCCCCATTCTTTCCAAAGCTCTTTCCTTTTCCTTCAGTGTTTCTGTGCCTCCTCCACATAATAATCATTTGAGTTTGGGGAGAATTTCTCAAGCTGGTTTTCTAATTAACCAGGTTGGTTTCTAAAGTTATCATTCAGCTATGTACAATATTGATGAGTTGGGGGGGGGTGAAAAAGGAAGCTGTGCCTTTTCAAGAACTCTTTATTATTTTAAGATTGATCTTTTTAAATCAACATAACATCATCCCAACTCTCACTAAAAATATAGTTAAAGATTTTTTAAAGTACCCCCCTACTTCCTGAAAATATTTCTTTTGCTGGCTGTTATTTGTGCTGACTGGTCCTTCAGCCCCTCTCTGAATCGCTAAGTCTTTTCACAACACCAGCAGCTTTTCATCATTTACTCATTCTTGTTGATGATGTTTGCGGTTGGTTTGCTTTGGATGGTCCGCTGATGATCAGTAAATCACTGTATCTTCTTCCAAAAGTGAATGAGGGCAATCAGCACTAGGGTTTATAAATCAGAATTAGCTTCAGCTATCAACGACAGAAAACTGAAAGTAAGAGTGATTTAAAGAAGATACAAGTTTATTTCTCTCTCAAGTGTGGGAAATCCAGAAGCTGTCAGATTTGCTATGTGTTCTAATGTCAGGGGCTCTGGTTCATTCAACCTTGCTGATCCTCTTTTCTCAGCATATGGTCTCTACTTCATAACCCAAAATGAAGGCTTCAGCTCCAGCCATCAAGTCCATAATCTAGCCAGCAGTAGGAAGGTGAGGGAAAATAAAGAATATTTTCTGAAAATGAAATATTTTTTCACCACTTCTACTCACATTCCAGTGGCTAGAACTCAAATCATATGGCTATACCTAATTGCAAGGGAGGATAGGAAGTGTAAATTTTATTCTAAATGGCCACTTGACCTGCTTAAAGTTCTATTGCTATAAAAAAAAAAAAAGTGGGGATGGGGAAACTAGATAATAGGATACTAATGGAAGTTTCTTTCTTTCTTTTTTGCAGTCTTGGGCATAGCTGTAGGAAAACTGAGCCCTGATTCTTCCTCTCTTGCCAGAAGTTTCTGACATAGAGATTTTCCCTTCTTTAATTCCATCTGTACTAAGAAGAATTAAGTGGCTGACACAGAGTGGATGTACTTCACTCACTCCACCAACCACTGACTAGCAGAGCAAGCCATCAACAGCCTGCCTCTGTCAGCATTCTCCTCCTCCATTTTTTTTTGGCTGGACTAGGTTTTCATTGCAGTGCGCAGGCTTCTCTCATTGCAGAGCACAGGCAATAGAGTACAAGCTCAGTAGTTGCAGTACATGGGCTTAGTTCCCCAACCAGGAATCAAACCTGCATCCCCTGTATTGGAAAGTGGATTTTTAACTACTGGACCACCAGGGAAGTCCCTCTCCTCCTCCATTAAAAAAAAAAAAAATTGTTTTTGCAAAAATTATCAGATATTTCAGATAAATGGCGAAGATAACTTAGTGGTTTTCAGAAATCATGTGCGGAGAAGGCAATGGCAATCCACTCCAGTACTCTTGCCTAGAAAATCCCATGGACCGAGGAGCCTGGTGGGCTGCAGTCCATGGCGTCGCTAAGGGTCGGACATGACTGAGCGAGTTCACTTTCACTCTTCACTTTCACACATTGGAGAAGGAGGTGGCAACCCACTCCAGTGTTCTTGCCTGGAGAATCCCAGGGACGGGGGAGCCTGGTGGGCTGCCGTCTATGGGGTCACACAGAGTCGGACACGACTGAAGTGACTTAGCAGCGGCAGCAGCAGTGAAATTATAATAAACTCATTCTGAAGACATTAATAGTCAAGAATGTTTACGTTCTTATTGGTTAAGCAATCTGTACTTTGTAATCGTACTTTCTCATCCTACTGTATTGTTGTAAATACTAAGGATGTAAAAAGCTTTGTAAGTATTACTTGTTTTCCTAGAAAAACTAATAGGCAGTACATTAAACATGGCCACAGATTTTCAAGTGAAAAAAAAAAAAAAAGAAATCATGTGGAATGTCCCTGTTACTTTGGTAGTAGCACTTCAACAGGAATGATGATGAGAAGAAATAAATTTGAGAACATGGTTGGCATCTTGCTTCACAAATTTGATCCTATGATTCCACTGCTTACAATCCTGTCCTCAATAAGCACACAAAAGATGTCTATATGATTAATCCTTCAGTTCAGTTCAGTTCAGTCGCTCAGTCATGTCCAACTCTTTGTGACCCCATGAATCACAGCACGCCAGGCCTCCCTGTCTATCACCAACTCCCAGAGTTCACTCAAACTCATGTCCATCGAGTCGGTGATGCCATCCAGTCATCTCATTCTCTGTCGTCCCCATCTCCTCCCACCCCCAATCCCTCCTAGCATCAGACTCTTTTCCAGTGAGTCAACTCTTCGCATGAGGTGGCCAAAGTATTGGAGTTTCAGGTTCAGCATCAGTCCTTCCAATGAACACCCAGGATTGATCTCCTTTAGAATGGACTGGTTGGATCTCCTTGCAGTCCAAGGGACTCTCAAGAGTCTTCTCCAACAGGGAAACACAAATTAAAACTCCAAGCCACTACAAACCTACCAGAATGGCTCAAATTTAAAAGATGTAGAGCTCCTGATAGAAATCCTAAGCATTACTACTTTGGAAAACAGCTTGATAGAAATTAAACATACGCTTATCATCTGACCCAACAATTCTGCTCCTAGGCATCTACCCAAGAGAAATGAAAACACATGGCCACAGAAAGATTCGCGCACGAGTGTTCATACAACCCAAATGTGCATCAACAGGGAAACAGATAAACAAATGGTGGAAACTGATACAACGAACTACTTACTCAGCAATGAAAAGGAACCGAGTAATAATGCATACAACATGAATCAAACACAGGCTGCAAAATTCTGAAATAAACTAACAAACATGCAAGATGACAGAAACCAGATCAGTGGTTGCCTGTGGAGAGGGTGGGAGTGCAAACTGGGTGAAAAGGTACCCAGGAACCTTGGGAAGTGATGGAAACATTCTGTGTCTTAATTATAGAGGTGTTTGCTTGAGCAAATACATTTGTTAAAATTCATCAAACTGTACACTTACAATGCATATGTGGGTATATTTTACTATGTGTAACATAATTCAGTAAAATTGATTTAAAATGAAAAAAAAAAAAAAACTTGCCCTGCTTCCTATGTCCTAAAGGATAAGCCTCAAACTCTCTTGAAAAACTCACAAAGTTTTTCATGATCTGGCCCTGGCATCCTTCTCCCAGCTTCAGAGAGACATGGGATCGCTATGAGAGGCTACTGCTCAAAACTCCAACCAGCTACGTCTTTGATGAAGAGAGTACTGTGGGAGGAGAAACCAATTATTGCTTAATAAATGCAGTATTCTTGGCAGATATTATCTTTCAGGTCCTGGGATGTAGAGAAATAATAAAAGCAGACCTAGCTTGCAAGGAAGCTAGAAACAGCATAAATGAGGCTCTCTAAGTGCATGCAGTTTTAACACCTAGACATCAGCCCATAGATGTCCAGTGGCACTTACCCACTGCAGCAATACACTCCTAAAATAAGTATTTTTGCCAGGACAACCCTGTTCTTTTCCTGCTTGAGAACACATTTTAAACTTAGAAGAGAAAAAACACCCTCAGATACTTTGTCACTCATTCCACACCACTCATAATTTGTCACTCTGTCTTGAAATTTTCCCCTGCATGGCTTGGCTTTAATGGGTTCAGCATTTAGTGAGCTAGGCAGTGGATTATGTGCAAAATGCATTAACCTCTCACATAATTGTAAAAATTGCCTTAATAAAATAGAGCTAAATCCTACTTAATAGTGATAAAACAGAAGCCACTATGTTCCAAGGATGCTAATGACCTGTGAGTCATTCTTTTTGATTTTAGAAGATTGAACACTTGGAATTTTCCCTTTTTTATGAAAACTTTTAAGTGTGTTTAACTGTTGGAAAATCACACAAGTGAAAATAAGTTTCCTGCACTATAGATAACCAGAGCACCAAGAAGTTTCCATCATCTCCTTAATGCTCCATCGTCCCGAGACAGTCTGAGATGTTGAGGGCACAGATGCAAATGACAAAAAGGAAAGAACCGATTATAATACCTAATATTTGCCTAATGCCTTCCTGCTTACAAAGTTCTTTTTTTTTAACCTGTATCAATTGATTCAATTCGTGTAACAGACTTGTGAAGTAGGTACTCTCATCTCCATTTTATAGATAAAGAAATTGAGATTTGAAGAGGTAAAGAATTTGCCCAAATTTCACAGCTGATAAGAACTTGTATTTGGACCCAGGTCCTCTGAATTTAAGTCCCACACCATCCCAAAATGCTGTTTTCATATATATACATACACACATATGGTTCCAAATAGGAAAAGGAGTACATCAAGGCTGTATATTGTCACCCCGCTTATTTAACTTATATGCAGAGTACATCATGAGGAACGCTGGGCTGGAAGAAGCACAAGCTGGAATCAAGATTGCCAGGAGAAATATCAATAACCTCAGATATGCAGATGACACCACCCTTATGGCAGAAAGTGAAGAGGAACTCAAAAGCCTCTTGATGAAAATGAAAGAGGAGAGTGAAAAAGTTGGCTTAAACTCAACATTCAGAAAACTAAGATCATGGCATCTGGCCCCATCACTTCATGGGAAATAGATGGGGAAGCAGTGGAAGCAGTGTCAGACTTTATTTTTTGGGCTCCAAAATCACTGCAGATGCTGATTGCAGCCGTGAAATTAAAAGATGCTTACTCCTTGGAAGGAAAGTTATGACCAACCTGCTGCTGCTGCTGCTGCTAAGTCACTTCAGTCATGTCCGACTCTGTGCGACCCCTTAGACGGTAGCCCACCAGGCTCCCCCATCCCTGGGATTTACCAGGCAAGAATACTGGAGTGGGTTGCCATTTCCGTCTCCAGTTCATGAAAGTGAAAAGTGAAAGTGAAGTTGCTCAGTCGTGTCCAACTCCTAGTGACCCCATGGACTGCCGCCTACCAGGCTCCTCCATCCATGGGATTTTCCAGGCAAGAATACTAGAGTGGGTTGCCATTGCCTTCTCCTAATATGACCAACCTAGATAGCATATTAAAAAGCAGAGACATTACTTTGCCAACCAAGGTCCATCTAGTCAAGGCTATGGTTTTTCCAGTGGTCATGGATGGATGTGAGAGTTGGACTGTGAAGAAAGCTGATCACCGAAGAATTGATGCTTTTGAACTGTGGTGTTGGAGAAGACTCTTGAGAGTCCCTTGGACTGCAAGGAGATCCAAACAGTCCATTCTAAAGGAGATCAGTCCTGGGTGTTCATTGGAAGGACTGATGTTGAAGCTGAAACTCCAATACTTTGGCCACCTCATGCGACGAGTTGACTCACTGGAAAAGACTCTGATGCTGGGAGGGATTGGGGGCAAGAGGAGAAGGGGATGACAGAGAATGAGATGGCTGGATGGCATCACCGATTCTGTGGACATAAGTTTGAGTGTACTCCGGGAGTTGGTGATGGACAGGGAGGCCTGGCGTGCTGTGATTCATGGGGTCGCGGAGAGTCGGACACGACTGAGCGACTGAACTGAACTGAACTGATACACACACACACACACACACATATATTTAACAATAGTCACCTCCTTATGAAATGGAAGACAAGGATGGTGCTTGCCCAATAATGCTTGAATTTTATGGGTACTGGAAAATGGCAATGCTTTGGCCTCCTCCCTTTCCCAGCAAATAGATTTCCCATGCCAGTATCTGTTATCTCTTATCAGAACCATGGTTTTCTGCCGTCCTTGCCATAACTATAATAATAAGAATAATTATAGTAACTTCCAATCTTATTGAACATTGCAACTGCTGACTTTTGGAGCACCCCATTGGGCACTGCTCAGTGTTTTGCATGTCTTATATCATTTAATTTTCACCAAATGTGATATTACTACTCCTCTCCATTTTCCAGATGAGGAAACTGGAGATCAGAGAAATTAAGAAACTGGACCAGTCATGGTGCTTCCCTGGTGGCTCAGATGGTAAAGAATCCACCTGAAATGCAGGAGACCTGGGTTTGATCCCTGGTTGGGAAGTTCCCTGGAGGAGGACATGGCAACCCACTCCAGTTCTTGCCTGGAGAATCCCCACAGACAAAGCAGCATGGCAGGCTACATTCCATGAGGTTGCAAAGAGTCGGACATAATTGAGCCACTAAGCACAGCACAGACCAGTCATGAGGTCAAGATGAGGTCAAGTCATTGGTAGATTAATTATACAACTGGCTCCAACTTTCTATCCCTCCTTGTAACAATGTGACTTTGTAGATCCTCTCATAAAGAAATGGGGATGTTGCAATACCTCTTGAATCCAGTCTCCAACTTGCTTTGGCCAAAAGGATGCAACAAAGGTTACCATGTGCCAGTTCTGAGCTTGAGCAGTTTTACTGTCTCAGAACCCTGCTAGGATCATGAAAACAAGCCCAGACTTACCCACTGGAGGATTAGAGACTGTAATTATTGATTTGAACCGAGCCGATTGATTTGTCCTAGCTCAGACCATTCTAAAGAAGCCAACCCCCCTGCTGACCCACTAGGTGACCACAGATATATGAACAAACCCAGGCAAGATCAGCCAAGTCAAGCCTATGTCAACAGAACTCTCCACCAACCTACAGACTAATGAGAAATTATAAATGATGTTGCTTTAAACTTCTAGATTATGGGGTGGTTCATTACACAGCAATAGCTAACTGATACAAAATGGAAGCAGGACTGAAATTTAAGTGTTGCAGTTTCAGTAGTTTGGACCCTTTCTTATACTCTGTATGGATGTCATGTCCTCCTAAATATCCTCAGCTTGTAGGGTTGGAAGAAATGTCAGTGTCATCCCAGGGGACCAGGATAAAATATCTTGTGTGCTGACTTTGGGCCATTGTCTATTTAAGGAGGAGAGTGGAAAGACTCAGGTGACCTGGGTTCTGAATCCAGCTCTGCCACTAGATCTGCAAAACCTTAAACAAGCCACTCATCTCTCTAATCTTCAATGATTTTATCCATATGGTGAAGGGGTCAGGATGTCTTTGCTCAAAAAACTACTATTTGACAACAGCTACTGGGAGGGACTGGGGGCAGGAGGAGAAGGGGACAACAGAGAATGAGATGGCTGGATGGCATCACCAACTCGATGGACATGAGTTTGGGTGAACTCCGGGTGTTGGTGATGGACAGGGAGGCCTGGCGTGCTGTGATTCATGGGGTCGCAAAGAGTTGGACACAACTGAGCGACTGAACTGAACTGAACTGTGTTAAGCAATGTGATACATGCCAAGGATACAAATCTTTTAAAATTCCTATTCTCAAGAGCTCATAGTCTAATGGAGATTTAGACAATGCAAACAAAAATGGCAACATATAGGTCTTGTGGAAGACAGAACAATGGTCTCCCAAAGAGGTCCATCTCTTGGTCCCATGTCTGAGAATTTGTGAATATATTACCTTACATGGCCCCAATAAATCTGCCTGCAATGCAGGAGCCACAGGTTCGATCCCTGGGTTGTTGGGAAGATCCCCTGGAGAAGGAAATGGCAACCTTCTCCAATATTCTTGTCTGGAAAATCCTATAGACAGAAGAGCCTGGCGGGCTACAGTCCATAGGGTCACAAAGAGTCAGACACGACTGAGTACATAAACTACTACATTATTACCTTACATGGCAAGGAGCATTTTGTGCATGTGATTTAGTTAAGGATCTTGAGATGAGGAGATAATCCCAGATTATCCAGGTTATTGTAATCACAGAGTAATCATAAGAGTCCTTATATGAGAGAGGCAGCAAGATCAAAGTCAAAGAGAGAGATCTGAAGATGCTACATTGCAGCCTTTGGAGATAAAGGAAGGGATCAGAAGCTGAGAAATCCTCCCTAGAAGCTGGAAAAGGCAGGGAAGTGGATTCTCCTGAAGAGCCTCCAGAGGAATGCAGCCCTGCCCAAACCTTGATTTGGGGCAAATAAAACTCATTTTTGGAGTCGAGAACAGGAAGAGAATAAATGTGTGTTAAGTCACTACATTTGTGGTAATTTCATTACAGCAGCAATAGGAAATTAACACATTGCCTGGCTGAGTACCCGGTTCTTATAACATCTCCTGGCACATAAGAGGTACCTCCAGGTGCTTCTCTGATGATGCTTCCAGCGTCAGGTCCTGGGGAGCATCTCAGAAGGTCTCCTTGGTGTGCTAAGTCCCATGGCCTCTCGTGGGCAGACCTGGAGGAAGAATGTGATATCTCTGACTGGCCACAAATTCCACTTCCTCTTGGCCTCTGCTGCTCCTGTCCAGCCACCTGATTGCTCCAGGCTGAGGCAGAAGGGCAAAGAGAGGACCAAGATGCAGTCCCTGCCCTTCAGAAAGGGAGGCACCTGAGAGCACCTGGGGTATCTGAGCATGCCCTGTAGCCTGGGGCCCTGGTGGGGAATGACTCCACCTCTCCCTTCTAGGTTTTGGCTACTGCTGCTGCTAAGTCACTTCAGTCGTGTCCGACTCTGTGCGACCCCATAGATGGCAGCCCACCAGGCTCCCCCGTTCCTGGGATTCTCCAGGCAAGAACACTGGAGTGGGTTGCCATTTCCTTCTCCAATGCATGAAACTGAAAAGCGAAAGTGAAGTCGCTCAGTCGTGTCCGACTCTTCACGACCCCCTGGACCGCAGCCCACCAGGCTCCTCCATCCATGGTATTCTCAAGGCAAGAGGACTGGAGTGGGTTGCCATTGCCTTCTCCGACTAAGACCTACCCAAATACATTTCATACAACAACCCAACCCACACATTTGTGTGTGTGTGTGTGTGTGTGTGTGTGTGTGTGTAGGACTATACTCAAGTCTTTGAGAGATAGCACTTAATATATGTGACATGTTCTGATTATGTTTTATTCTATGCTACGTTTTACTATAAAAATGCCAGTGCCAACTTATTAAAGTGATTTTTCAACCTGCTGCTTTTAGATGATTGTGCCAACACCCCCTTACTGGTCTCTGTCTGTAGGCAGTGGTTCTCAAGCAGGTATCATAGTTGCCTAGAAATTTTTTAAAAGGCCCGTCCTCCAGAAATTCTGCTGTCACTGGTCTGGGGAGGAGCCCAGGCATCAGTATTTCTGCACAGATTCTCAGGTGAGCCAAGCCTGCAAGCAGGGCTGAGAACCACAGCTCTCGGCCCACACCCACCATCACATGAATCTGCTGAACACTGATTCAAGCAAGGACAAGTACCTTCTCAGAATATTTCATTGCAGCACACACAAACACACACAATTCCAGACCCCTTGCCTCTCTCGAATAGGTCCCATCAGACATTGACAGGCTTGTTCTCCCGACACCACACCCCTTGCCCGGAAGCATTCTGAGGATTGTTTCCCACTGTCTGCTCCTAGACTGGAAAAGCCCTTCCCTGTGTCCTCCTCCAAGCCCTGACTCAGGTCACACCCCCTCTCAGGAGCCTCCCCCACACGTCCCTGTTTCCCTCAGTCCAGCACCAAAACTCAGCCCTCGACCACCGTGCTCAGGGATCACCTATTACCTACCTGCTTTCTTCATTTGTGTATTAACTGTGCTTGCTTATTCTCTGTAATCTTGATGCCCTGGCGCGGAGGACCTTGCCCACCAGGGAGAAACTGCCTCTCCCAAGGGTTTGCTAATTACCAGACAGTAAATGACTCCCCTGCAACTGAGGCTTTCAGATCAAACCAACCAACCCAAACCTAACCTCCAACCACTATCTTTATTGGACTTTCTCGGGGCTTTTACACTCTGGGGCCAGAATCACCCCCAGGGCCATGTGACAGACAATTTAGGACAGCCCCGCACCTGCTGAGCCTGCTGAAATTATTCAAACTAGTAATTCTGAAACCTGCCTGCCCTGCCTTGCCCAGTGCTTCCCGTCTCTGCTCCTGCCTCCTGAATAACCTGGTACTTTCCCATTTGGTCTTGCAGGGTGTAACCTGCCCTCCCGCACCCCCCATCTCCTGGGAGCTGCGAGTAACACAGTCTTTTCAATGGTAATTGTGTGCTGATCTGTTGCCCTCACCATACCTGGATAGCAATAAAGTCTACCTTTTAAAAGAAACTGGGCTATGAGCTCCCCCAAGCCCTTCTACTAACACTGTCTTTCATTGAGCACTCCCTGAATGACAGGCTCTGCGCTCAGCCTTTTCCCTGCACCATCTCAATTGTCCTTGGCAGCCTGGTGAGGCCGGTACTGACCACTCTCAATTTACACAAGAGAAGCAAAGCCAGCCACTGACAAAGCCAGGATTCAAACACAGGTCTATCCGGCTCCCAAGTCAGCTCCAGGTTCCCCCCTACAGGAGTGGTCTCACACTCAAAGTCTCCAATCTCAACCACAGGATCTTTGCAAACAATGCTGCTAGGCACCATTGTGCAGCATTCACAAAGGGCCTGTCATGGAGCAAAAGGACAGGAGAAATCCACCTGCTATTGCTTGCCACACCAGATATCCTTACGCTGCTTCCTTCCAGAAAGGGCTCCAGAAGAGTTTCCAACCCAGGTGCCATTTAGACTAGGCTTATCTGAGAACCATAGCCCATTAATGCCTCTTGATCTCATTTCTCTATTGCATTGTGTGGAGAAAACATACTCTGAAGGGCACCTACCGCAAACATCAGGCTATCACGGATGTGTCAAACCAAGGCTCCAGGCTTCAAGCACCGAGATCAATCCTGCCCCTTCCCTTCAATTAATTCTCTCATCCCCATTGTATTTAACATAGACTGAGCCTGTTCCTCAAATGAGTTCATTTGGCTCTGCAAGAGGGGATTCCCAGAGATGCTTTTTTCTGAACAAGTTGTTTTGTCAGTGTAATGTCTGTGAGTATAGCTTTCCACTTGAGCTCTGTTATAATACCAAGTGGTCCTTGTCCCTTGAAACTAGCCTTAGGAGTTACAAATGACACCCTGGTGAACAGCTTAACCCTGCCTACTATGAGTCCATCCTACCCCTCCTGCCCCATGGGCAGGTCACTTACTTATCGCGCTAAAAGGGAGACAGGGTCCACCCAAAACAAAGTTCAGAGCTCTTGCCTTTTAAAATCCATATCTCAGCTCTTCCACAAGAAAGTCATTCTTTTTAAAAAAAGTATTTATTTTACTTGGCTGTGTCAGGCCTTAGTTGCAGCACATAGGATCTTTAGTTGTGGCATACAAACCCTTAGTTGCAGCGTGTGGGATCTAGTTCCCTGACCGGGGGTCGAACCTGGGTCCCCTGCATTGAGAGCACAAAGTCCTAGCCACTAGGCCACCAGTGAAGTCTCATGAATGTCGTTTTTATAGATGATATCTGTATACAGTATCACTTCCATGGACAACCTCCAGAGGAAGTGTGGGCATTTAGTGGGGACCCAAAGATGGCACCAGAACAAGGGTCCTTGTTGCCCCAAATCCTTAAGCACAGGAACTCCTGAAGTCATCAAATGATGCCATCTGTGCCTTGATATCACAGTGTGACACTTCCACCCCCAGAGCCAGGAATCCCCACAGTATCACCTGGGAGCTCAAAGGCTGGGGGCCCCTGTAAAGAGGTTCCGCTGACCCTGCCTCTGGTCCAGAGCCTCATATGGCTAGATCCACATGGCTTCAGAGAGGGCTGCTGAGGGGCAGTGCCCTGAAAGTCAGTCCAAGCAGGAATTGATAGCTACAAGTGTTTTAGCAATCATGGGGTGCTATATACAATGGTCAACAAACACAAGATTCCATTGCTGGCGTGACCCTTGGCCAGGGACCTCTCCACCCTGTTTCCTAGCCACCCCACCGTACTCCCATCCCCTTGACTAACTCTTTGCTCCAGGATTGGGTGCAGGGTGGTTTTCATCTCAACTCCTCCACTTATTGATTGTGTGAGCTTAGTCACATTGTTCAGCATCCCGAGGCCTCAGTTTCCTAACTGGTAAATTGGAGCTAAAAGTAGTTCTTACCTTATAATATTATGAAGGGTTCTTGAATGTAAAAGGCTTAACTCTGCCCAACATAGTGATAAATGCATAAACCAATCTCAAACTTCCTGGCCTTCAAGTGTGTTCTTCCCTCTGCCCCTTCCTTCTTCTTAGCCTGGAGAATTCCTACTTTCCTTTCAAGGTTCACCCCCTGATGATACCTCTTCTAGGAAGCATTCCCCATCCCCCTCCAAGCTGTCTCCATGGCCTCCTCCATTCTCCCACACAATAGTGCTTCCCCACCACCAACAGCAGGAACCACACTCGGGTACCATTTTCTTTTCACAGTTCTCACTGAACTGTGACATCCTGAGGGCAGAAATTATGTCATCCATCTCTGGAGCCCCAAATTGTGGTTCCATTCCTCTTATAAAGCAGACACTCAGTAAAAGTTGGCTGATTTAATTTACGTAATGGATTGGTTGTGCTCGCTAATGAGGGAGAAGCGAGGAAAACACACAGAGTCCGACAACCACATAAGGCATGGTGGGATTCAGCATCTCTTTGAGAAGTGCCAATAATAAACCCTACAGCTGTGATGGTCTACCCTACTGATTTAATTCATCTGTGGTAGGACCTGGGAATCCAATATTTTTTAATGTTTCATATGTGATTCTGCTGTGTAGCCATATTTGAGGACTACGACTCTCCCATCCCGGGGAAGGCAATGGCAAGCCAATCCAGTACTCTTGCATAGAAAATCGCATGGATGGAGGAGCCTGGTAGGCTGCACTCCATGGGGTCGCTACTAGTCGGACACGACTGAGCGACTTCACTCTCACTTTTCCCTTTCACACATTGGAGAAGGAAATGGCAACCCACTCCAGTGTTCTTGCCTGGAGAATCCCAGGGACGGCGGAGCCTGGTCGGCTGCCATCTATGGGGTCGCACAGAGTCAGACACGACTGAAGCAACTTAGCAGCAGCAGCTGCAGCAACTCTCCTGTCCTGTCCTAGGAATTCAAAGAAGAGGCAATCCCTAGGACTTTCCATACCACACAGCCTGGCCACATCTGTCTAAGAGTGGCGTCTACCCACAGGGGTTAGTCTGCTGGCTTCAATCTGGCAACTGAGCATCATGTGGAAGGTAGACCAAATTAAGAAAAATGGGCTGAACTATGGAGAACAGCATGTGCTATGCTGTTCTGTGCTTAGTCACTCAGTCATGTCCAACTCTTTGCGACCCCATGGACTGTGTAGGCCATCAGGCTCCTCTGTCCAAGGGATTCTCCAGGCAAAAACACTGCGGGTTGCCATGCCCTCCTCCAGGGGATCTTCCCAATCCAGGGATTGAACCCAGGTCTTCTGCATTGCAGACGGATTTGTTACCATCTGAGCCACCAGGGAAGTCCACAAATACTGGAGTGGGTAACCTATCCCTTCTCCAGGGGATCTTCCCAATCCGGGAATAGAACCAGGTTCTCCTACAATGCAGGCAGATTCTTTACCAGCTGAGTTATCTGGGAAGCCTTGGAGAACAGTATGGAGGTCTCTTAAGAAACTAAAAATAGAGCTATCATATGACCCTACAATCTCTCTCTTGGGCATATATCCAGAGAAAAACATAATCCGAATGGACACATGCGCTCTAGTGCTCATTGCAACACTATTAACAATAGTCAAGATGTTGAAGCAGCCCAAGTGCCCACCAACAGAGGGACAGTTTAAGAAGATGTAGTGTATATTCCCTGTGGAATATTACTCAGCCATTAAAAAGAATGAAATGACGTCATTTGCAGCAACATGGATGGACCTAGGCATTGTCATACCGGGAGAAGTCATAGAAAGGGAAATATTATTTGATATCCTTTATGTACGAAATCTCAAAAGAAATCATGCAAATGAACTTATTCTCAAAACAGATATAGATTCATGGTCTTAGAGAACAAACTAATGGTTACCAAAGGGGAAGAATGGGAGGAAGGGATTGTTAGGGAGTTTGAGAGGGACATGTACACACTGCTATATTTAAAATGGATAAACAACAAGGTCCTACTGCATAGCACAGGGAACTCTGCTCATTGTTATGTGGCAGCCTGGATGGGAGGGGAGTTTAGGGGAGAATGGATACCTGCATATGTGTGGTTGAATTCCTTTGCTGTCCACCTGAAATTATCATAACATTGTTAATCAGCTACATTATATTTTATTTATATAAAATTAAAGGTTTTAAGAAAGAAAAACGGGTGAACAGACAGGTGGGGTGCAGAGGACAGGTGAGAGGGGTGTGGGCTGAAGAACAGGATCCAAGTCAGGCCAAACTCATCATCTTTCAAGACCCAAGTCGACCCTCACTTCTCCTGAGAAGCCTTCATTTGGGCATCTCCACACCCTAAAGCTCTCTGCAGTTCTCCCCAACTCAAAACTCTCCTGTGTGTATCATCCTTGAATCTCGGGGACCCTCAGATGATGGGTGAATGCCAAGGCAAAATCAGAAGTCTGAATTCAGAGCATTTTAAAAGTTTAAAAGAAAAGCAGGTTAGCTGCCTTCACATGTAAAAGGTTCTCCCACTAAAACCTAACAGATTGGACCCAAAGCTGCACAGAGGAATAGGAGAGTCATCTGCAATTAGCACGCTGCTATATGTAAACAGCAGCCTCAGAGTAGTTGAAAATAGTTTGTTTGCTTGTGTGAATTAACATTCCCTTGCAATATTATGATAACAATGGTCTACCTTAGTTTCTCTGCACACCCCACCTAATCTTGTTTACATTCTTATTAATAGTGAAAAGGAAGCCTGGTTTTTACTGGCTTCAAATCATCCTAGACTGCAAACCACTGAAGTCTGAATTAATGAGCTTAAACCGTATGCATTTGCATCCTGAAGCTGTCTCAGCTCTCCTTACACGGGCTTTCCTTCAAGGACCATCTCTCCTACCTCCTTCCTCATGGCAGATTCTACTATGATCCTGTCTGCAGACAAGAAAGTAGAGGCACAGGAAGCTGATGCAAATTGCCTGAGTTGCACAGCATTCAAGGGAATCTGCCCTGGGATTTGCATTCTGAATCATAAACATCCCAGTTCTGGGAAGAAGATTCAAATTCTAGCTCTGCCATGAACTGTGTTCTCTTGCACTAGTCAGCATGCCTGACCAGCCCTGGTGCTTCCCCATGTGGCCCTCCCAGGCATGATGTGCTCCCAGATCTTGGAAACTCTGAGTAGCAAACTGTCTTCTCAATGACAATTGTTCCCTGATCTGTTGGCCTCACCATACTCGAACCTGGTTCCACATCTGTGAAATAGGGATAATGTCGCTGACCTCTCAGGTTTGTTACAGGGATGAAATGAGATGATGCACGTAAAGCACTTAATGTAGCATCTGCTGCACAGTAAAAACCTAATGATAGGGAGTATTATCACTAGATTTGATCCCACTGTTTTATACTCTTTGCTCCTAACTCCCACACTTTACAGGCAAGGAAACCAAGACCTACAGATGTGTGGCATAGGCATCAGGCAGGGTTATGTGGCAAGTGGATGAATGGGCAGCACTGGCACTCAGGTCTCCTCCAAAACCCCTTTCCAGCTGCTGGGTTCTCATTCTGGGGTCCTACCTTCCCCTCTACAGACGCTGTCAATCATCAGGACCAGGCTTCACACACACACCCAACTCTGTTTGCTCCCACGAAGGAGGTCTTGCTTTTAAGGCACACCTGTAGATGAACCCATCAAGGCTTCCCTACTCCTTTGCCCCCCAGTTTACCTAACATGCAGTAACAGGAGATGGTGTGAGTACACATGGCTGCCTTTATAAAGCCTGTAATCCAAACCATTCAGGGGAACAAAGAGTGCGTTCCACCCAGTCCCCTTTTCTTTAGCTCTCTAGTTCTTTTCTAATTCTTCAAAGGGTGTAGGAGGGAGGGTGCCTCCACTTCTCCTACCTCCCAAAATGTCAGCAGCAGCAGCTGCCTGGACCCACTGCAGCACAGAACACAGTGGAAACCTCCCAGAACCAAGAGTTCCATCCCTCCTCTACACCAAACTCTGTCTCCCGGCTATGATGTCCTTTCCTGGGCCAGGACCACCCAACACCCAAGTCTTTCTGAAATTAAAACCCTCTGGATCCAATTTGAGCAACACAGTAATTTAAATAGTATTGGAGTATAAGCCAAAGTATAAAACAAATATCAGTGAGTCCATACACAGATAAATAAAGGAGTGCATGAATCAATCAATAGGAGGAAGAGGCCAATCTCTCACAGAAGAATTCCAAACAACTTAAGTAGATGCTCTGCCCTCAAGAAGGTGGAGCTTAACTCCCCATGCGTACATGACAGTTGTGACCAGTGACATCTTTCTGAAGAAGACAGTACAGAAGGGAGGAATAAAGAGTTACTTTTCAGTGGAGAAACCTGACCCACGCGACCTCAGCCAGGTGATCAAGGTTCGTGTAAACATGATAAATCATGTGGATTGTAGGTACCTGAATATGATGGGATGACAATGGTATCTCACCTCTGGGGTCATCCCTCCTAAAATTCATAACCCAAGCTAAGCATGAGAAACACATCGGACAAATCCCAGTTGAGGAACATTCTGTAAAATACCTGACCAGCACTCCTCACAACTATCAAGGACATAAAAAAAAAAAATCTAAGGAACTATCACAGCCAAGAGGAGCCTAAAGAGACAGGACAACTAAGTGTAACATGGGATCCCAGGTGGGGTCCAGGAACGGAAAAGGAGCATTAGGGGAAAACTTAGGAAAACATCTACTTCTGCTTCATTGACTATGCCAAAGCCTTTGACTGTGTGGATCACAATAAACCGTGGAACATTCTGAAAGAGATGGGAAGACCAGACCACCTGACCTGCCTCTTGAGAAACCTGTATGCAGGTCAGGAAGCAACAGTTAGAACTGGACATGGAACAACAGACTGGTTCCAAATAGGAAAAGGAGTACGTCAAGGTTGTATATTGTCACCCTGCTTATTTAACTTATATGCAGAGTACATCATGAGGAACGCTGGGCTGGAAGAAGCACAAGCTGGAATCAAGATTGCCGGGAGAAATATCAATAACCTCAGATATGCAGATGACACCACCCTTATGGCAGAAAGTGAAGAGAACTCAAAAGCCTCTTGATGAAAGTGAAAGAGGAGAGTGAAAAGGTTGGTTTGAAGCTCAACATTCAGAAAACAAAGATCATGGCATCTGGTCCCATCACTTCATTGGAAATAGATGGGGAAACAGTGGAAACAGTGTCAGACTTTATTTTTTGGGGCTCCAAAATCACTGCGGATGCTGATTGCAGCCATGAAATTAAAAGACACTTACTCCTTGGAAGGAAAGTTATGACCAACCTAGATAGCATGTTCAGAGAAGGCAATGGCAAGCCACTCCAGTGTTCTTGCCTGGAGAATCCCAGGGATGGGGGAGCCTAGTGGGCTTCCGTCTATGGGGTCACACAGAGTCAGACACAACTGAAGTGACTTAGCAGCAGCAGCAGATAGCATGTTAAAAAGCAGAGACACTACTTTGCCAACAAAGGTCCATCTAGTCAAGACTATGGTTTTTCCAGGGGTCATGTATGGATGTGAGAGTTGGACTGTGAAGAAAGCTGCTTACCGAAGAATTGATGCTTTTGAATTGTGGTGTTGGAGAAGACGCTTGAGAGTCCCTTTGACTGCAAGGAGATCCAACCAGTCCATTCTAAAGGAGATCAATCCCGGGTGTTCATTGGAAGGACTGATGCTAAAGCTGAAGCTGTAATACTTTGGCCACCTCATGCGATGAGTTGACTCATTGGAAAAGAGTCTGATGCTGGGAGAGATTGGGGGCAAGAGGAGAAGGGGACGACAGAGAATGAGATGGCTGGATGGCATCACCGACTCGATGGAGATAAGTTTGAGTGAACTCCGGGAGTTGGTGATGGACAGGGAGGCCTGGCGTGCTGTGATTCATGGGGTCGCAAAGAGTCGGACACGACTGAGCGACTAAACTGAACTGAACTGAAGGAAGTCTGAATGAAGCATGGATTTCAGTTAACAAAAACATATCAATATTGTTTCATTAAGTGGGATCAATCTACCATACTAGGGTAAGATATGATGATAGGGACCTGGGTGTGGGTTATATGGGAACTCTCTGCACTTTCTTCAGAATTTTCTCTAAACTATTTAAAATAAAAATGTATTTCAAAAACCAAACCAAACAGAAGAAAACCTCCTTAGATAGTCCAAGATAGACCTGCTTTTGTTGCATGACCTCGGAAACAAGAATAATGCTGTTGATGGCCAGGGTGGGGGGGGGGGTGCTTTGTTCACCAGTCTCAGAGTTCTCGTGGTGGGACAGAGGGAGAGGGAGCCTGTCTCCACTTTCCCACCAACTCCCTTTTCATCTGCTTTATGTTCTTACCTTTCACACAGCATTCCCCCTGAAGCAAAGGATTCCTCTGCTTGAATGAGCAAAAATGACTGACCTAATCCAGACCCATCCAAAAATGTCCGGAGAAAGGAAGGGGCATCTTCTGGTAATGCACCAAGGTCATGACAGAGCTGGAGCTGGGACCCTACAGGGCGGGCACCTGAGACCATCCCCCAGGTGTTGCCCAGTCTCTCACCTGTGAGCTTGGAGTTCCTTGAGGCAGGGACAGTGCCTGGTTCAGTTGTGTCTGTGGGACTCAGACATGGGACATGGACTCAGAAAGTCCTCAGGAATGACTGAGTGACACTGTTTCCATCATGCGAGTGTTCCAAAATGCAAGTGCCATGTATAACTGAATCACTCTTCTGGAAACCTGAAACTAACACAACACTGTAAATTAACTATATTCCAATATAAAAATTTTAAAAGAGATAAACCCTCCAAAAACCATTTTAGCTTTTACTAAAATGCCAGTACCATTCAAACCTAAAAATTCTGCTGGCATATCAGAGAATTTCAAAGTTAAGTTCTCCCTGGTCTGTGTCCATATATCTGGTTTTACTAAAACAGTCTCTTCTAGCGAGCTTGTGTACTGGAGATCGACTTTAGACATTCATGCATCCATCCATTCATTCATTTTAAAAGATCTATTGAGTATCTCCTACACATTATGAACAATAGCAATAATAATAATTCATACAATAACATTCATTGAGTACCAGCTCTGTGTCAGGCTCAGTCCAGGCATGACAGATACAACCCTGAACAAGAGAGACACATCACCTTTCTGCCTGAAGAGGGATCCCTAATTGTTATCCGATGCTTCCTGAGTGCCAGACATTTGTGCTCAGAATCTTTCATTTAATCGTCACAATAGCCCTAAGAAGTCAATACTATTGATGTTCCTGGTTTTTTCTTTTTTTTAAATTCTTAATTATTTTAAACAATTTTAAAGGTTACACACTGTTTGCAGTTATTACTAAACATTGGCTAGATTCACATGTTGTACAATACATCCTTGAGCTTATCTTACTTACACCCAGTAGTTTGTACTGCCCATTCCCTCACCCCTATTTTTCCTCTCCCCACCCCCACTGGTAACCACTACCTCCTTCTCCATACCTGTGTCCGTTTCTTTTTCGCTATATCTGCTAGTTCTTTTTTTTTGATTTCACATATAAGTGATATCATAACAGTATTTGTCTTTCTTTGTCTGACTTAGTTCACTTAACATAATGCTCTACAAGTCCATCTATGTTGCTACAAGTGGCAAAATTTCTTTCCTTTTTAAGGCTGTGTAGTATTCCATTGTGTGTATCTGTGTGTGTATGTATGTATGTGTAATATATCATGTCTTCTTTATCCATTCATCTGCTGATGAACAGTTAGGTTGCATATCTTGTCATTGTAAATAATGTTGCAATGAACATTGAAGTGCAAGTATCTTTTTGAATTAGTGTCTTTGCTTTTTTAAGATATATACTTAGGAGTGGAATTGCTGGGTTATATGGTAGTTCTATTTTTAGTTTTTTGAGAAACCTCCATACTGTTTTCATAGCAGCTACACCAATTTACATTCCCACCAACAGTATACGAGGGTTCCCTTTCCTCCATATCAGCATTTGTTATTTGTGTTCTTTTGGATGATAGCCATTCTGACCAATGTGAGGTGATATCTCACTGTGGTTTTGACTTACATTTCCCTGATGACTAGCGACGCTGAGCATCATTTCAAGCACCTATTGGCCACTGGCATTTTCTCTTTGAAAAAATGTCTATTCAGTTCTTCTGCTCATTTTTCAATAGAGTTATTTGATTTTTTGATGTTGAGCATATGTGCTATTATATATTAATCCCTGTTGGTCATATCATTTGGAAACATTTTCTTCCATTCAGCAAGTCTTTTTGTTTTGTTGATGGTTTCCTTTGATGCAAGTAAGCATTTTTAATTTCATGGCTGCAATTAGCATCCGCAGTGATTTTGGAGCCCCCCAAAATAAAGTCTGACACTGTTTCCACTGTTTCCCCATCTATTTCCAATGAAGTGATGGGACCAGATGCCATGATCTTTGTTTTCTGAATGTTGAGCCAACCTTTTCACTCTCCTCTTTCACTTTCATCAAGAGGCTTTTTAATTCCTCTTCACTTTCTGCCATAAGGGTGGTGTCATCTGCATATCTGAGGTTATTGATATTTCTCCAGGCAATCTTGATTCCAGTTTGTGCTTCTTCCAGCCCAGCATTCCTCATGATGTACTCTGCATATAAGTTAAATAAGCAGGGTGACAATATACAACCTTGACGTACTCCTTTTCCTATTTGGAACCAGTCTGTTGTTCCATGTACAGTTCTGACTGTTGCTTCCTGACCTGCATACAGGTTTCTCAAGAGGCAGGTCAGGTGGTCTGGTCTTCCCATCTCTTTCAGAATGTTCCACAGTTTATTGTGATCCACACAGTCAAAGGCTTTGGCATAGTCAATGAAGCAGAAATAGATGTTTTTCTGGAACTCTCTTGCTTTCTCCATGATCCAGCAGATGTTGGCAATTTGATCTCTGGTGCCTCTGCCTTTTCTAAAACCTGCTTGAACATCTCAAAGTTCACGGTTCACATATTGCTGAAGCCTGGCTTGGAGAATTTTGAGCATGACTTTACTAGCATGTGAGATGAATGCAATTGTGCGGTAGTTTGAGCATTGTTTGGCATTGCCTTTCTTTGGGATTGGAAAGAAGACTGACCTTTTCCAGTCCTGTGGCCACTGCTGAGTTTTCCAAATTTGCTGGCATATTGAATGCAGCACTTTCACAGCATCATCTTTCAGGATTTGAAATAGCTCAAGTGGAATTCCATCACCTCCACTAGCTTTGTTCGTAGTGATGCTTTCTAAGGCCCACTTGACTTCACATTCCAGGATGTCTGGCTCTAGGTCAGTGATCACGCCATTGTGATTATCTGGGTGATAAAGATCTTTTTTGTACAGTTCTTCTGTGTATTCTTGCCACCTCTTCTTAATATCTTCTGCTTCTGTTAGGTCTACACCATTTCTGTCCTTTATCGAGCCCATCATTGCATGAAATGTTCCCTTGGAATCTCTAATTTTCTTGAAGAGATCTCTTGTTTTTCCTATTCTGTTGTTTTCCTCTATTTCTTTGCATTGATCACTGAGGAAGGCTTTCTTATCTCTCCTTGCTATTCTTTGGAACTCGGCATTCAGATGCTTATATCTTTCCTTTCCTCCTTTGCTTTTCGCTTCTCTTCTTTTCACTGCTATTTGTAAGGCCTCCCCAGACAGCCATTTTGCTTTTTTGCATTTCTTTTCCATGGGGATGGTCTTGATCCCTGTCTCCTGTACAATGTCACGAACCTCCGTCCAGAGTTCATCAGGCACTCTATCTATCAGATCTAGTCCCTTAAATCTATTTCTCACTTCCACTGTATAATCATAAGGGATTTGATTGAGGTCATATCTGAATGGTCTAGTGGTTTTCCCTACTTTCTTCAATTTAAGGCTGAATCTCGCAATAAGGAGTTCATGATCTGAGCCACAGTCAGCTCCTGGTCTTGTTTTTGCTAACTGTATAGAGCTTCTCCATCTTTGGCTGCAAAGAATATAATCAATCGATTTTGGTGTTGACCATCTGGTAATGTCCATGTGTAGAGTCTTCTCTCGTGTTGTTGGAAGAGGGTGTTTGCTATGACCAGTGCGTTCTCTTGACAAAAGTCTGTTAGCCTTTGCCCTGCTTCATTCCGTGCTCCAAGGTCAAATTTGCCTGTTACTCCAGGTGTTTCTTGACTTCCTACTTTTGCATTCCAGTCCCCTATAATGAAAAGGACATCTTTTTTGGGTGTTAGTTCTAAAAGGTCTTGTAGGTCTTCATAGAACTGTTCAACTTCGGCTTCTTCAGCGTTACTGGTTGGGGCATAGGCTTGGATTACTGTAATATTGAATGGTTTGCCTTGGAAAGGAACAAAAATCATTCTGTCGTTTTTAAGATTGCATCCAAGTACTGCATTTCGGACTCTTTTGTTGACCATGATGGCTACTCCATTTCGAGACGCCGGCTCCGGTGCAACTGACCACGTGCAGAAGCATGGCCGAGAAGAGCTACCCCACGCCCGAGGTCAGGGGTGGCGGCCAAGTGGAGCTACCCCACACCCAAGGTCAGGGGTGGTGGCTGAGTGGAGCTACCCCATGCCCGAGGTCAGGGCCGGCGGCCAAGAGCAGCTACCCCACGTCCAAAAGGCAGTGGCTGCACGGGCACAGGAGGGCTGAGAGGAGCTACTCCACATTCAAGGTCAGGAGGGGCGGCCTTGAGGAGATACCCCTTGTCCAAGGTAAGGTGCAGTGGCTGCGCTTTGCTGGAGCAGCTGTGAAGAGATATCCCACGACCAAGGTAAGAGAAAACCAAATAAGACAGTAGGTATTGCGAGGGAGCATCAGAGGGCAGACACACTGAAATCATAATCACAGAAAACTTAGTCGATCTGATCACATGGACCACAGCCGAATGTGGTCCACTGGAGAAGGGAATGGCAAACCACTTCAGTATACTTGCCTTGAGAACCCCATGAACAGTGTCAAAGGGCAAAATGATAGGATAGTGAATGAGGAATTCCCCAGGTCGGTAGGTGCCCAGTATGCTACTGGGGATCAGTGGAGAAATAATTCCATTAAGAATGAAGAGATGGAGCCAAAGCAAAACCAATACCCAGTTGTGGATGTGACTGGTGATAGAAGCAAGGTCCGGTGCTGTAAAGAGCAATATTGCATAGGAACCTGGAATGTTAGGCCATGAATCAAGGCAAATTGGAAGTGGTCAAACAGGAGATGGCAAGAGTGAACATAGACATTCTAGGAATCAGTGAACTAAAATGGACTGGAATGGGTGAATTTAACTCAGATGACCATTATATCCGTTTAATTAGGCCCTGTTAATTGTCCCCATTTTCTCAGTTGAGAAAGCAGAATCCTAGTTATTTGTCCAAAGTCACTCCTTCAATAGGTAGTCGAACTGGGATTTGAACCTTGGCACTCCTTATTGAGAACACTTGTCCTCAATGTCCACACGGGGAGTCAGCGTGGGTCTTTGGTGCCTGGCTGCTGAAAAAACACTCCAGGCACCACCGTCAAATGGAAAATAAAGCAGCCCTTTATTCCCAGCAACTGGCCAAGAGCTGATGTCCCTTCCTCATCCCCTTACGTGCAGGACTACAGGTGGACGCTGAGGCCGGGAGGACCTGAGCAAGCTCTCCTTCCTCAGAGCTCCTGAAGCTGAGCCAGAAGTCCCTCCCCGCCGCCCAGCCACCCCCACCCCCACGACTTCCTCCCAGGCTCAGGCAGAAGCTGAGGAGAGGAGGGTGGCGGGCGGGTGTCTGACGGGATTAACAGGCGGAGGAGGTGCAGAGCCTCTGTTCCTGCCTGAAGACACAGACACCCCACCCACTAGCACAGTTTGTTAGAGGATGTCCTTACTCTGACCAGATTATCAACACGTGATGGGAGGTGCTCAGTCAGGAAGGGCTGAGAGGGGCCCTTCCCCGGGAGGGAGGGAGGCCCAGTGCTTTCTTATCTCTGAGCAGAGAGGAGACAGGAGGAGAGGGGGAGAAACGTATCCTCACCGTGGGCACAGGTGACACGAGGAGAATAAGACGTGGCTCCTATTCCACAGTGACTCACACGAGGGTGAAGTCCGCTAAAACTTATCCATGAGTAATGATCCAGCAGGACTGGATGAGCTGGTTAAGGGGTGGGAGTGCTTTCCTGGAGGAGGCATCAGGCCTTCATCCCAGGTGAGTTTTGAAGGCTGTGTTGGAGTCTCCACCCAGAGAAGGGGTAGGAAGAACTCAGCAGAGAAGGCACAGAAGCCCCAGTCTGGAGACTATTCTCAGATGGTGGGTGTGCCTGGGGCATGGAGAGTCCTGACAGGAGCCTGAAGAAACTCTGCTAGGAGGGTGGTCTGGAGCCAGACTGTATGGGGCCTCGTGGGATGCTGGCGAGCTTGGCCTTTTTCTCCATGAGTAGTGAGCCCAGGGATAAGTTCTGCGTTTCTTGGTTTTGTCAGGGGACAGAAGAGTTGTGGGTTGGGGGCTTATGCAGTCGTATTTGTGATTCAAAAATTGATTCTTACAATCACTCTGAAGAATTCACTGTCATTCAATTAACTATGTGGCACCATGTCCCACACTCCATGGAGGGCTGAAGATAGAACAGTGAGCAGAACAGACATGATCTCAGCCATCATGGAACCTATGGACTGGCAGAAGAGATAAACATTAGGTAAGTATTTGTCCCAATTGTGACAGATCAACTGAGGGAAAACCCAGAGGGTGATGAGTACCTATATCTAGGGAACATATAATCTACTGGGAAGATGAGAAGTCTTCCCTGAACAAGCAGCATTTAAGGTAAGACCTGGAAACTAAGAAGTATCTGCTCAGGGGACAGAAGCAAAATGTTCCAAGGGAATGAAGGCCATGTGGTGAGAAGGAAGACAGCACAGCAGAAAAAGCACAAAGCGGCCACGTGCCTGGAACGCAGTGAGCACCGGAGACGGTAGCTTGAGATGAGATTGAAAAGAGAGACGGAACAGAGCCTCGAAAGACTCTCTCTCACTATCAGGGTCAAACCATTAAAGGGTTTTAAGAAAGACTGTGACAAGATCCCATTAGCATTTTGGAAAGAATTTTCTTCCTGTTAGCATTAAAAAAAAAAAATCGAAAGGATGCTCAGTGAAAGCAGGGAGTCAAGAGGAGGATTTAGGGATTTCTCTTTTTAAGTGAAGAGGAAAAGGGAGGATGTGATTCTGAGGATCTGAGCTTGGAGGAAGGGACAGATGGCAATTTAGGATCAGGAGGGAGCCCATAGGAGAAAGAAGCAGATGTCGGCAGGGACCAGGAATGTCTAGGCAAGAATTCCTGCCACCCTCACTATTAGAGAACAAGAAAGCAGAGGTGAAACTTCCCAAGAGGTGGGAGGAATTGGACTGGGAAAAAAAAAAGACCCAGACAGGCATCCCGGCATCTCTAAATCCACTCCAGGGGAGCTGGCAGGAAGGGGTCAGGAGTCTTATGAGCAGCTGTCCTGACCCCCAAGAGACAGAAAACGTCCTCCCAGCTGGTGTGTGAAGCAGAACAAAGGCACAAAAGTTCCCCACTGGCTGACATTTTGGGGAGCTCACAGAATGGCGAGCTTCTCCTATCCAACCCCGGCACCAATGAGGAGCTGAAACATATTGTACCCATTAGAAAAGAAATGCAAATCCGAGAGTCAGGCATTTGTGTCCATGACAACAGGGGGAACGTATTTTGGCAAATCTGAGTTCATTTATATTCAAATAAATATTTCAGTCTATGACTCTGGCACTTTTTTGCATGAGATATTTCAGAACCATATTGAATGTTGCTCTCATGCTAAGAACTTGAGAATTAAAATGAGGGCCAATTTCAGAGTCTGTCAGGCTCCAAGATTTGGAGTTGGTTTTACCTCAAGGAATGAAAAGGAATGATAAACGAGGGGGGTGATTCAGCACATTTGTATATAAACTTTTTGAACAGGAAAGGCCATTCCAGCATTGTCCCAGGCAGCCCCTTCTTCATAAAAATGGAACAACAGACCCAAGTGCAAATCCGTCTAGAACTCAGGGCTCCTGATTCTCCGGCCAGTGTTGTCTTCAGTCCAGTTAGGCTAAGACTGCAATACATCATCAATCGTTTCTCTTTCAAGGGTGGTTGTTTTTCCTTAATTATAGAAGCAATCTATGCCTTTTGTGAAAAATCTGTATATTACTAAAAACTCCAAGGTATCATCTCTAGTAAACCTTGTAATTCCCCATAAAATCACTAGTCAGTTTTAACATTCTCTTTCAGCCTTTGTTCTGTGTCTATATCTTTCACATAGTTGAAATGTTAGCTTGCCTACAATTTTGCATCAGGAGCATTACTCTGAGTCATTAAAAGCTTTCCTTGTACAAAAAAAGTTCATGGATGAAGAACATTCCATCCCATAAATATACTGTAAATTTACTAAATCATTTATGTAATTCACTGTTGGGCATTTTAGGTAGTCTCCGATTTTTTTTTTTTTATCCTTTACCTAACACTGTGTTGGATACCTTTATGTTTAAATCTTTATTTACCCATCAGATTATTTCCTTGGACTAGATTTCTAGACATGGAATTATAGATCTAAAGAGTAGAAGCATTTTAAAGTCTCCTGGTGTATATTGTGTTCCAGAAAAGGTTGTATTGTTTGCTAGTGGAATGTGAAATGCTAATCACACTATATTCTCTTACCCATGGTTTACACACCACTGAGGTATCGAGGTCAAGGTCCAGTGATGGTAGGATGAGAGAGGTCCAGATGAATAATCCGCCACCATGGTTTAGAGGAGTAAGGAGAGGGATGTCTGCCTTTGCAATGGGAAAATTTCCTTAATCAGATGCTGATTCTGCTGCTGGGAGAATCTCCCACATTCATACCTGTTGGTAACTCCTGACTCTGGACTCTCAGAGATTTTTCCTTGTCCGTTACCTTCTATAGCCGCATATGAAGTGGGTGTTGAAGACTATTCCCTGCTTTAAGCTTGTGCAACTTTTGCAGCTGCTTTCTTCCTGTGTGGGATCAGGAACTCAGGAGCTGATTAAAGACTAATCAGCCAAATCTCTCTCGAGCTCATCTCTTTCTTGTAATACAATGACAAATACAGGGAGTAAATCCAGCGCCCTGTCACTTTGACTCTCTCCAACTGTGTCCCCCAGAGCAACAGGCTCCATAGACATGTGGTCTGTCCTCCAAGTCATCATAGGTAACAGTTGTACCAGAGGTTTGGCCCTCTCTAACATGGGTCTCCGAGCTTCCCAGATGCTCAGTGGTAAAGACTCTCTCTGCCAGTGCGGGAGATGCCACTTCGATCTCTGAGCTAGGAAGATACTCTAGAGAAGGAAATGGCAACCCACTCCAATATTCTTGCCTGGGAAATCCCATAGACAGAGAAGTCTGGTGGGCTACAGTCCATGGGATTGCAAAAGAGTAGGGGATGACTTCAGTTCAGTTCAGTTCATTTCAGCCGCTCAGTCGTGTCTGACTCTTTGCGACCCCATGAATCACAGCACGCCAGGCCTCCCTGTCCATCACCAGCTCCCGGAGTTCACTCAAACCCACCTCCATTGAGTCGGTGATGCCATCCAGCCATCTCATTCTCTGTTGTCCCCTTCTCCTCCTGCCCCCGATCCCTCCCAGCATCAGAGTCACTAAGTAAAAACAACCGTGGGTCTCCATATTTTCCTTGCAGCATGTCACCTGATAAGCAACAAAATGCACATATTTCAGGTTTTTATAACAGCCGTGTCCTACTTCTGGTATCAAATTCTGCATTAGTAAAGGTAATGCTTTGATGCTGGAGCATAAAAACCCTCAAAACCTTAGAAGATTAACTGCTCTCAGCTTTTTAAAAATATAATAGTAATATTTTCAAAATTTTTCCTTGAAGTCCAAAAAGAGGGTCTTGATCCAACGCTGAGTGGGCTACTCTCCTCCACTAATGACTTCATTTCTCAGGGTTTTTTTATCTGGCAATTCTGTCATTTTCAGTTCTTGCCTTCTGAGATCATCCCACTCATTGGTGTCAAGGTGGGAGAGGGAAAGAGCATGGAGAATTGAATGCTGGAAATTCTTGTGGCTGATCTGGATTCAGTTCAGTTTACCTCAGTCATGTCCAACTCTTTGTGACCCCATGGACTGAAGCATGCCAGGCCTGCCTGTCCATCACCAACTCCCAGAGCTTGCTCAAACTCATGTCCGTTGAGTCAGTGATGCCATCCAACCATCTCATCCTCTGTCATCCCCTTCTCCTCCCTCCTTCAATCACTCCCAGCATCAGGGTCTTTTCAAATGAGTCAGTTTTTCTCATAAGGTGGCCAAAGGATTGGAGTTTCAGCTTCAGCATCCATCCTTCCAATCAATACTGAGGACTGATTTCCTCTAGGATGGACTGGTTGGATCTCCTTGCTGTCCAAGGGGCTCTCAAGAGTCTTCTCCAACACAGCAGTTCAAGAGTATCAATTCTTCAGCACTCAGTTTTCTTTATATAGTCCAACTCTCACATCTATACATGACTACTGGAAAAACCAAAGCTTTGACTAGACGGGCCTTTGTTGGCAAAGTAATATCTCTGCTTTTTAATATGCTGTCTAGGTTGGTCATAACTTCTCTTCCAAGGAGCAAGCGTCTTTTAATATCATGGCTGCAGTCACCATCTGTGGTGATTTTGGAGCCCAGGAAAATAAAGTCTGTCACTGTTTCCATTGTTTCCCCATCTATTTGCCATGAAGTGATGGGAACAGATGCCATGATCTTAGTTTTCTGAATGTTGAGTTTTAAGCCAACTTTTTCACTATCCTCTTTCACTTTCATCAAGAGGCTCTTATTTCTTCACTTTCTGCCATAAGGGTGGTGTCATCTGCCTATCTGAGGTTATTGATATTTCTCCCAGCAATTTTGATTCCAGCTTGTGCTTCATCCAGCCCGGCATTTTGCATGATGTACTCTGCATATAAGCAGGGTGACCATATATAGTCTCAACATACTCTTTTTCCTATTTGGAACCAGTCTATTGTTCCATGTCCAGTTCTAACTGTTGCTTCTTGACCTGCGTACAGATTTCTCAGGAGGCAGGTCAAGTGGTTGGGTATTTCCATCTCTTTCACAATTTTCCAGTTTGTTGTGACCCACACAGTCAAAGGCTTTGGTATAGTTAATAAAGCAGAAGTAGATGTTTTTCTGGAACTATCTTGCTTTTTTGACCATCCAACGGATGTTGGCAATTTGATCCCT